>NC_044910.1:38588070-38704733 GCF_001633185.2 Quercus lobata
TCCCCTTGATTTTCTTAAAATCTCAATTACCCCTCGTTTAAATGGCTTAAGATGTCAGTTTATACCACTTTTACTCTTTTCCGCCTATCATTTTCCCCCCCCAAAAAATATTTCTGGCCAATAATTTCTGCTTTCGCTTGTATTCTATGTAAATTTTCGTGTCAGTTGGATAAGATGGATGTCTTTATATTGGAATGGTTGGTTCTTATATCTTTATTTTTCTTTGTTTCTGTTTTTCTCTTTTGTATTGTTGTATATGTTTGGGCACAATTATTTCTCTTGGGTACTTTTTCATTGTTGGTGTTTTCTTGCTCGGTTGTGTATAATAGAAAGTGAGATTGCCATGGGTTTTAACTTCCAATTATAGATGATTTTAGTACTTTGGAAGAAGGAAGAGTACAATTTCATTAAGTTAGGACTAATATATGGAAGATAATATTTGTTCTTATTTAACCACCAATGAGCTTCGGCTCAAATGTCACTTCCCCTTCTTGCTATATATTAGAAGATAATACATGTTGAACCATGTTAAGAAATACTTTATATATATATATATATATATTAATGGCACCTCAGAATGGGTGGATGATGAGGTCGTGGCTAAAACCACTGGTTGTATGTGTAACTTGCCAATAAAAAAAATGTACTTCACATGTAATTGTAATTTTTAGATATTTAGCTTGGCTTCTTCCAAGAAAAATTTCTGTTTCAGATATTAGAGTACTTGTTTGTGATCCTTAGTAAATAAACTTTTTTATAAATTTATATTCATAGATCCAGTCAAGTGTCGACTTTCATCAATATTGCTAATGCTGTCTCTTCGTAATATTTGTGGCCATTTTTTTTATTTTTGTGTGGCTGACTCTTTTGTGTCTGTATGAAAGTAATTTAAACTTTGACCGGCTCAGCTTCATGCACTATTTCCCTTTGTCTTAATATTATTTATCACTAGTCATGAAGTTGTAAGGTGGTTCATGGTTGGCGTTTCAAGGGACTGTCTTTTGAAGTTCTTTTTGTTGTCATTTGTTGTACTTTTGATCCAAATCTCTGTTGCAAGTCTTGCTACTTCCATTATGGAATCTCTTTTACACTATAAATTATAATATTAAGTACAAAGTTGTAGAAATATCCTATAAGTGCCTATAGATGCACATTAAGCAAGTCCTTCGGATAGCAATTTTGAAGTTTAAAAGTGATACTGACAATATATAGAGGTTCTATTGCCATCATCTTTTGATCTGAATCTGTCTTTCATTTGAAACTGTCTTTACTTGGCTGAATGTGTGGTTTCCCATCATCTTAAGGCTCACTTGTGCGGTGTGGATTTTTATTCATGGGCATGTGGCTCATTTGTAAGCCAATTGAGCTCTTGCTTGAGTTCTCTTCAAAGGCTTGCTTTCATCGTACTTGATTCCTTGAGACAGTACTTTTCCATCTCATCATCTTTTGGTTTGTTTTGAATTACCCAACCAACAACATTTTTGACATTTCAAGTCTTACCTAACTCCATATCATCCCATTTCTAATTTTCAGCCAAGGGCGTTTATAATCCTCTGAATTCTGTTTATGTTGCCTTATAATTAATATTTCTCTGATCTAATACAGATAAAAATGAGACCTATTAATATGTGTCTGTTGTGGACTTGTAGTTGCCACTGGATGGCTTTTGTCACCTTACTGATAGGATCAGTTGCATTCTGTGCATGTGCATATGTGTGTTGTGAGCTTTGACTGCCATCTAATGGCTTATGTCACCATCTTGGACTATGTGTGCACTCTGTGTTGTTGGGCTTAACAATATCTATTTACAGCATGTGCATAAGAAACCTTCATGTGACAAACACATGACAAATGAGGAAAAATTGATATAAACCCCATGTGGTAGCACAATTAGCTTTTGGGGGGGGTGGGGGTAGGTACGCTTCATAAAACCAATCTCTAGTTCAAATCCCTCCCTATGCCTCCTCTTGGAGATGAAGCTCACTTGTTAAAAGAAAAAATATTGACATATGTAGTTTAATATATTCTTAAAGGAACCAAATAGTTTAAATTGTTTAACAAATTGGTGTTTTATATTGCAGTCAAGATGAATGCAAATCGGATGGTCGTTGGGACGCTTCGTGGGTTTGACCAGTTTATGAATCTAGTGGTTGACAACACTGTAGAAGTGAATGGCAATGAGAAAACTGATATCGGCATGGTGGTGGGTCCTTTAGCTTTGTCTCTCTTTTTTTTTTGGTTAGCTTTTATAATTAAACTGTTAAATTGCCATTGGAGTTTTTGATAATCTAGTTACCATATTTTTCCCATTTACCTGATATTACTTTTATTGCTGCAGGTGATCAGAGGAAATAGTGTGGTCACTGTTGAGGCTCTTGAACCAGTAAACAGATCATAGTGTGGGTTCTACTTATGCTTTTGTGTTATTTTGGATGGTATCAATATGACATTGGGAAGGAGATCTTCTGTAATCTGGATTAGGTGGCCCATTGTAGTGCTTTATTCCCCCCCTTTTCTTTTCAAGCAGACTTAATGATAATATTGTGTATTCTGTATGGGTTATGATGGATGACAGTGACCTTTGGTTAATATAATGCTTATATGGTCTTACCAGCTGGGTTAATATGCTTCGCTTTTCTTCATGTGTCATAATTGCAACTTAGCATAGTGTTGAGCGGGTTATAACTCACAAATCATGTCAAATCAGCCCGAATATATGGTCGGGGCGTAAATTATTACCTTTTTTTTTAGGCCCTTTTTGTCGCTTTCTTTTATAGTTCCCGTGTTACCTTGATTGCATTCCTTATTGTTCTTTTTCAATGAATTTTATTGCTTAATGCTTTTATAAACAAAATGTGATTATTATCACTAGTCGTGTAATGATAAGCGTCTCCCTCTTCCATCCAAAACAAAACAAAATGTCATTGGATCGAGTTTGGAAATTAGCCTCTTCAAAACGACATCATTAGCCTCTTAGCATGTATGCAGATTTTCTTTGTCCAACTGAGAGGGTCCTCTACCCTCCCACCCCCAAATCTATTGGGCGTTCAGAATGTGTACATTATTATTTAATAACGTGTGCAGCTGTGATGCTCAACATTGCAAGTTGCAACAACTTTGTCTTGCAAATCACAACTTTAGGCAATTATTAATGGTTGGACGTGCTTTATAATAGAGCCACATCGAATAATGGCGTTGGACACATCTCTTTGCTTGAAACTTTAAAAACTCCTATTGTAATTACGATGTATTGAATACCGAAACAAGAACAAGAACACCTTTGACCTTTTGCTATGATTCTCTTTTCCTTTTCTGTCTGATCGAGGTTAAATTTCCTAGGACAAAGGGAAGGGGAAGGTCCACGAGTACAAGGTCTAAAAACATTTTACACGAAAAGGTGAATAGCTGCCCGCCATGTCGAGTTTGAATTTCAAATAGTTTTAAGCATCCATGGAATAAGAATAACACAACGGGTGTGTCTTCTCTTGAAGTTTTAAAGTTACTTTGCAGTTTTGTACTTTACAATAGCTGGACTTTGCTTTGCTTTGCCTTTTTCTTTGTATGCTGTGATAACTTGAAACTTTCTCCAAAGGCTTCAAGACCCGGTTGGTAAGCAAAGCTTAAATTGAAACTGGC
Organism: Quercus lobata; assembly: GCF_001633185.2. Lineage (NCBI taxonomy): Eukaryota > Viridiplantae > Streptophyta > Magnoliopsida > Fagales > Fagaceae > Quercus > Quercus lobata. The sequence goes on from NC_044910.1 coordinate 38,591,707, forward strand.
AGAATATTATGTATGTTAACGGCTATCTTCAGCTAGCATAATATTCTGAATCTCTGATAGTGATATAACATGATCTGATAAAAAAGAGAAAGTGACCACCAAGATTCATATTAGTAAAACTAGACAACTCAAAAATACCCTCATTAGAGAATCTGTGTGTCATACTCATAACTTTACCACTTGCTAAAAACAAATCTGTGTATTAAAAGGTTGGCACATTTATTTGCTGGCAATAATACTTAGATTAAGGTCATCATGGAAGCTTATTTTCACAGCTGCGAGTCTATTGGTTTATTTACTATTTTATTTTATACAATAATCTTTCATATATAGCCCCACAGCTAGTTCTTCTCTTTCTTGTTTCAGACGTTTTCTTCAAGTTTTGGATCGAAGGAGATAATGGGGTTGGTTGGTACATAGTATAGAATGTGGTCCTGAGGACTCTGAGATTAATGTGTGTAGTTGAACATTTGAGAGAGAAAAAAAAAAGGGAATACATTTACTTGTCATTGTCCTTGTTAGGTGTCATGAATTAGTTAGTAATAATGGGGTTTTTTGAATGAATATATTAAGTGTGAATCGTTAATGGTGTTGTAGGCTTGCAAGTTGCAACTACTACAAGATTAAACAGTTTTCAGAGTATAAAAAAGTTAGCTTTATATATTGATAAATGTTACTCCAGGATGTTTTTTTACTGAATAATCGCTCCAACCCAAGTGTGCAAGACTACAATAACCACGTGCAAATAGTGTTTGTTTAATTATGTGCCAACATCAAGATGAGATTTGCATGCTTATCACAGAAAGTTAATAAATGTGTGTGATATGTTGGGTGTGAAAAAAGAATGACTGAAGTGACTTGTCGGTTAATATTTAATTGAAAAATACATACTAGTTTTAGTACTTAGTAAAGACTACAATTGAGTCAACTTTATACTTACAGTATGTTTAGTATAGATAAGTACTTATAGTATGTTATAATTATCCAAAACTCAACTTTAACACCATACTTCCCCAGGTAGACAACTACGTACTTTTTTCTTAGTCATAATTATAAATCAAATCTCTCAGATTAAGAAGAAAATTTTAGAACGTTACTACCTTTTAAGTACTTATACCTTCTTTTATTATAGTACTATACTATCTTATTAGCTTTGCCTTAAAAGTCAAATTTTTTAAAAATTTATAAATGAACATTATATTTCGAACCAAAATTTTCAGTTGTGGGTGATTTCTCTTATAAAAGAGGTGGATGCCAAAATGAATATTGGAATAGTGTCACATCTTTAAGGATAAGGTTATCCCAAGTTTTATATAGTTTTAAAATTTTGGATAAACTTAAATATTGTTCCTTAATTTTTTTTTTTAATTATAGATTCTCTAATTAAATTTAATCATGTGGCATAAAAAATTAGCAAGTACACTTTCGTATATATTGTTACAAACTTACAGTTTAAAAAATTATATGATTTGAATTAATTAAATACTCTAGGTCTAGGCTATAAAATCTAAATTTTTTATCCTTTAAAAATGAATATTATCTCTTCAAATAGATATTTAAAAAGAACTGACAATTTAAGGACTGGTTTAAACTTCTTTTTAGCACTCATTAATTTCGATTGGGAACCAAGAGACAAATTTTTTGAGTTTCGAGCTAGAAGAAGCATAGGTATGTTACATTTATAGGTTGCAGCTGAACCTAGAGGTGCATTATTAAGAGCATTATTTAAACAAACTAACAAGGCCTAGGACTAGATGGCATTTACTCTCCATCACCATTTTATTTTATATAATTGGAGTAAAAAATAAGTAGTCTTAATTAATGGTCTAGCTGGTCTTCTTAAAAACATAGAGTCTTTGGAAAAAAAAAAAAGAGTCTTTGAATTTGTATTTGGTCTTCTATAAACTATTTGGTCTCTTATTAGTTATCTGTCAGAGTCTTTGAATTATATAGAAAACTCAAAGTCTCTTATTTGGTCTCTTATTAATAAATTCTTCCTACGAAATGCAGCCAGTGGATAAAATTCTTCCCATCAAATCGCACCAAAAATATACACAAAAAAAAAAAAAAAAAAAAAATTCCAATCACAGTACCTGATGGGTTTTCATAACTTCGGAAAACTTGTTACATTTATTTAGGAAAAAATAGGTTTTGAATAAATCAATTAATTTCCTTATGATTTTGAATTTTTTTTTCATGAGAGTGGGAAGTTTTAGAGTTTTAAGTTTTAACAATAGCTTCAACATTTTTCTAAAATCTTAATCATCCATATGAATTGGGTGGATTGGATTTAGCTACATCTTTGATAATTTAAATTGATACCAAAATGATTATAATTTGCATTTATTTAAATATAGATAATGAGATAAGATTTAATTCACTCATTTTAAAATAAATAAATGAACTGATTTAAAAACTTATCTTCAAAGTTATCTTAAAACCTATAAAATATCTCTCTTTTCTCTTTCTTATTTTACAGCATTTTTTTTTTTTTTGAGGGGGTCTTATTTTACAGCATGATTCCGAATAAATGAAGTCTTCAATCTTTTTACAAAAAAAAAAAAAAAATCAATGATAAGGCAAAAATGATTAGCAATATATGTTAGACGAGTAATGTTGCTCATGCAAATATTTTGTTAAAAGAATCTTTAGAAAATTATGTATTTGTGTTTGATGTTGAAAAATCAAGAATACCATAATTGTATGACCTATGTACTTGATTTTTATTTCTAATAATGCACAAAAAATCAAGTATGAATTTTATAAAATAAAATGTATACATGAACATGGTATAATAGATGGTTTGAATTACTTTCATTATAAAAATAAGTGTTACAAACTCATAGCATCAATTATTGACCTTTTTCTGTTACTGCAAAAAAGAAAAAAAAAAAAAAATCATGTATGAACTTTACTGTATCAAATAAAATATATACATGAACATTGTATAATAGATAGTTTGAATTACTTTCATTATAAAAATGGTAAAACCTCAATGAGTGTTACAGACTCAGCATCAATTATTGACCTTTTTCTGTTACTACCATTGGTTTTTTTGTTTTTGGTTAATGTTTAGGGTTTAAAGTATTTAACTAATTCCTCCATGTAACCTCATAGATCAATCTTAGGATTAACTATTCAATTAGTTTGTGGAATGTGGACACAACATGTTTTAAATTTAAATCACAATTATTAGTATGATTCATTGTAATTTGTGCATATTCATAAAAAAAGAAGAAGTAATTTGTGCATAATAAAAATAGTGAATGTGATGGACCCATTGAAAGTAATATTACTCTCAATATAATTACTGTATTTTTTTTTAATTGTTACACATGGGAGAGGGAGATTTGAATTATGGTTTTCCTTGTAAATGAGACTTGGTCATGCTACCAAGTTAAAAGACTTTTGGTTACTGTGAAGATGATTCTAACATTACTCTTTAATTAATGGAATAATTTAGCCCATGGCCTTTGGATCAAGTGGCACTTGTTGGTGTATTTGTTGGAAATGTCTATTAAAATTCCCTACCCCACGCTACATATAAAATAAGATATGCAACTTATATCCTCTAGACTATGGCTGCTCTTATCATCATACTAATATATTAGTAAGTTATATATATATATATACACATTAATAGATTTCTGAAAGAAAAAAACAGGTTTACTTATACATTTAATAGGTTTCATTTTCACATAGATTGGATTGGATCTCATTATTATTTTTTTTGGTGATAAATTTTTTTACTATTTAAAGGTTTTTTAAAAGAAAAATACTATTGAGATAATTGAACACTTGTGTCGGGATAAAAAAAAAAAGTGGGAAAAGCCGAAGGGTCCTACACTAGAATAGAACGAAAGGTGATAAGAAATTTTAGAAAGAAAAGATGGAAGCTTGGCTCTGAAGCGGAGACACTACCCACCCCCACCTGGCCACCTCCCTCTCTTTCCCTTTTCTTCCCTCAAAAAACAAAACAACAATACAAAAAAACCAATCTCTCTCTCTCTCTCTCTCTCTCTCTACTCATATCCCTTCCATTTCCATCTCCGTCTCCATCTCCATCCCTACCCTACTTTCTCTCTCTATACACAAAATCTATACTCTTTCTCTCTCTCTCTCTCTGTCTTTGCTTCTTCAAGCCTCAATACATGAAAAGCTAGCAAGGAGATACAGGAAGCTAAAGAAAGAAAAATATATAGGGTGTGAAAGTGATGACAGTCACGTCTTACCTTCCAAAAACCTTCCTTGAATCCAACTCTACTCCACATTCATTTCCCATAACTTGGTCTTCCAATCCATAGTCTATTAGTCTATACACAAACCCCCACATAAAGATCTAATAAAAAAGAAAAGTCCCATTATCATATTTAGCTAAAAAAAGCGAAAAAGACTCTTTCTTGGTTAACAAAACATGACTGAGGTACTCCAATCCCCATCTCACTTCCAACCTTCACCTTCAAGCTCTTCCACACCTAATGATAGCTCACATCCACATGCCCTTATAGAAGACCATTTGGAAGAGGAAGAAGTTGAAGTTGGAGTTGGAGTTGGTGATAGGAAAAGGAAAGAAAGAGACAGAGAAGGTGACCAGCTGTCTCTTTTGACACTTTTAGTGGCTGCTTTTAGAAAATCTTTAATTGGGTGTAGTACTAGTCCTGCAACTGCGGCTGCTTCTGCAAAGCTTTCTTCCATGGAGATTGGTTGGCCTTCTAATGTTAGACATGTTGCCCATGTCACCTTTGATAGGTTTCATGGCTTTCTTGGCTTGCCTGTTGAATTTGAACCTGAAGTTCCCAGAAGGGCTCCTAGTGCCAGGTTGGTTGCTTAACTTTCATTTCTTGCTTTTCTTTTTGTGTTTCTTCACTTTAGAATTATTTTCGGGTTAATGGGTCACTGTGTTTTTGTTTGTTTTGAGAAATTGTAATCTGGGTTGCTCATGATTTTTGGATTTTTAGTTTATATTATCTCGAAGTTCTATCCTGGGTTTCGGATTTGTTAGTAAGTATTTTTATTTATTTATTTTTTTCTTGAAATTTTTTTGTTTTTCTGTTAGTTTTTTGTGTGGAAAGTTGTGTTTTTTGCTTCATACAAATGGATTGGTTTGGATTTGTGTTGGGAATCCTGTTTTGGGTATTTTTTTTTTATTGGACTATATGGGCTGATGCCATCCTCTAAGGTTTCAATTACTGATATTGTTCATGCTCTTAAGACATTTTTTCTTGTATTCATGAATTGGAGTTTCCTCTTTTTCTGCTTTAATTTCGTGTTGATATTCACATATGGCAATGTCCTTTGGTTTGGTTTGGTAGTAGACCTTCTGGTGTACCTCATTTTGGGCTTGGAAACTGATTCACCTTCATAAGAAGTCTACTAGATATTGGATTCGATTCCACCAATAATCTTGCTATGCAAATATATTAGAAATTTATGTTTATTATTATTATTATTATTTCAAAAATGTGTGAAGTGGATGTCATTTTCTGCTTACCTTAATAAGTTATAATAAAGGAGCCTTCCTTAGAAATTTTCACAGTACAAAGTTTTTGGTATACTTTTTTGGTAGGGTCTTGTAGATGCCTGTCTTGCTGTTTTCACGCAAAAATTTGTTCACTTTATCACTAGAATCAGGGAAGTACTTCAAAGCTGCTAAAAAAAAGAAGAATCTTTGATTGGCTTTTTAGGTTTAATACTGTAACGTGTTGGAATTTTTTCTCCAGTTTAAATCCATTCAGCATTTTGCCTTGGTTTCTCATAATCTTTGATCTCTTATTAGTACTTTTTATTCTTGTCTTGTGTCCATTTCCATGTTATGCTTTTTTGAATGTGATGTACTTTTGAAGGGTAGCATTTTCAAGCAACCAATAGGGGCCTCTTGGGAATATATTGCTGGTATTCTCAGTGATCCAAAGTACAGATTAACCACTAATTTCTGCTGTTTAATCTATATTTTGACAGTTCGATTAAAGAAGGAAATTATGTGGTTCTACATGAGGTGGAAAAAATGATATTTTTATCTAACTGTATCATCTTTGATTGTGATACTTAGGTGTTCTTTCTTAGTTTATTTCTCTTGCCCCACTTTTCGCCTTTTTGAAGCTTGATTGAATGGCTGCCTATTAGAGCTCCATCTGGATAGGGGAAGAGATTCAGCACATATATACAAGAGTTTACTTTGATATCACCATTAATCCACATCAGTAACTTTCCTTAACTCTCATGCTAGATATACAGGTCAATCAATGTGCAGAGTCTCTCTTTTTTTTTTTCTTTTTTCTTTTTATATATATATATATAGAGAGAGAGAGAGAGAGAGAGAGAGAGAGAGAGAGGAATTTTTTTAGGGTTGTCATCTTCATTGACTTGGCCTTTTGGTGCAACTGAGATCAGACATTTAAAAAATGATGACTTTAAATATGTAATGTGTGCAACAAAAATAAAACTTTTCTATCTAGTTGCTACCTTTGATGTTTATATACCTGTTTATGGTCATTCAAAATGATCAGTGCTTCTTCCTAGTTCTTATGACTTTTTCTGCGCCTGCTTACAGGGCGTCTTGAATAGCATGTTGTGCCAACTAGATAAGAACAAACTCAATATCACTTAATACCCTGTGTTTATTCCTGGTATACATCTGTAATATGTTTTGGACTTGTCAGTACCCTAATGTCATGATTACAGTGTCCCAAGTGTATGTTACACTATTGACATAGATAAATTTTATCTGTAATATGTTTCAGACTTGTCAGTCCTGTCTAATGTCATGAGTGTTTAAGCTCATGGTTCACTATTGACATATATAAATTTTATGTGTAGTGCCCATGTTTTTGGAGTTTCAACGGAATCTATGCAGCTTTCTTTTGATGCCAGAGGAAATAGTGTGCCAACAATACTGCTGATGATGCAAAGACACTTGTATGCACAAGGGGGGTTGCAGGTACTTGATTATTATTCCATTTTGTTCTTGAATGTAAAATTGAAGTGATAAAGTTTATCACATTGGAGTTCCTATGTTTAAAATCATACAGAGTTCATTCGAGCTTACTTCTACCATTTGCTTTTTGAATGTGATTTAAATAATGTAGCAGTAGACCTTTTAGAATTCTTCAAACTGTTCAACTTTATAACAAACATCAAATAATTTTGAATTCAAATGCAGGCAGAAGGAATATTCAGAATTAATGCTGAGAACAGTCAAGAGGAGCATGTTAGGGACCAATTAAATAGGGGTATAGTACCGGATGGCGTTGATGTGCACTGCTTGGCTGGTCTTATAAAGGTATGGTTTTGCTGAGTGATATTCTCCTAGTCTGTTCATGATCAGCATTATCCATTACTTCACCAAATGACTTATTTTGGAATTAAGAAGTGCTTCACTTGTTTTTTTTGGTGTGGTACTGTTTATCAAAGGTGCTGGTTGCTGGGCTGTGAAACACACCCCTATCCAATTATAAGTATATGTAAACTAAAAATGAACTAATGCTGGTGGATTCAATGTTGAGCAATTCCTGTTGTCAACTTGCACCATTTAAATTAATCTGATTTTGTGGTACTTCAATAGGCTTGGTTTAGGGAGCTTCCATCTGGTGTTTTGGACTCCCTCTCTCCAGAGCAAGTGATGCAATCCCAGTCAGAAGAGGAGTGTGCTCAGCTTGTGCGGTTCCTTCCCCCAACAGAGGCTGCTCTGCTGGACTGGGCTATAAACCTAATGGCAGACGTTGCACAAATGGAACACCTGAACAAGATGAATGCACGCAATGTAGCTATGGTATTTGCCCCTAACATGACTCAGGTGAGTGAAAATTATTTGCTTCTCATAAAATTTCTAATACAAATATTTGAGCCAACTCTATATCTGAGTTGAATGGATCTGAGATTTGATCGTGGTTATGCCTGCATCTTCCTCAGCAGTGGTCATGGTTCTGCCCGATAGATTTATGCTTAAAAAATATGAAATTTGTTAGGAAGGGATGTGTGAATACTATGGAAATTTTAACGTACCTGTTAACTATTCTAATGCATGTTCTAATATTGGCATTAACATTGTTTGAGAATTGTATAGAAACTTATTTATATTTACTTTCTTCAGTAAACATTTTTCAGATTTAGTTACCATTTGGGTTTAGTGTAATATTATTCTTCTGCCATTTGTCTTTACTAAGGCTCATTGAATCTAGTAATTGGGATATTCAATAAAATGTGGTTTAGAGCATGCAAGCTGGTTAAATTAATGTGCAATAATATCCTTTTTAATTTCCATGTGATGCAGATGGCAGATCCTTTGACTGCATTGATGTATGCAGTCCAAGTCATGAATTTTCTCAAAACTCTTATTGTCAAGACATTAAAAGAGAGAGAAGAGTCTATGGTAGAGTCAGGTCCTGTTTCTCGCCCAGAGCCTTCTGATGAGGATGGTCATCAAAGCTCTTCACAACCATTTCTTGAGGAGGCCAAAGAGGAGGACAAGAGTGACGAAGAGAAATTCTTTATTGCTGGAGAACCTGATTTAGAGAGTCCTAGCCACCTGATTCGAGATGACTCTAAAACTGAATGCACAACACAAAACTTCTTAACTTCAATTGAAAATGTCACTCCTGGGGGTAATCAGTCTCTGGTTGATAATTGTCCTTGTGAGGTTGTATCTCAAGTTAATTCCTTGGCAACTAGAGTCCAAGAGAGTGTTGATGCTCTAACAGGTGCAAGTGGAGTGGTTCAAACAAATATTTCCAAGAGGAGAACTTGTGTTTCCAAGAGAACAGGTCAATCAAGTGTTTCTAATTTCAAGAAGGGATCGAAAAACATCAATGAAGGCCTGATCTCTCGGGCAGCAGGACCTGCAGATAAAATCAAGGGACCTGGAATTGTTGGGCGTATAAACTCAAGGACCGAGCTGGTTGAAGCTTGGCGGTGAAGGATGTTCAGATGCTGTTTCTAGTAGTGTTGTCAGCTGGTGAAACCTGTTGGCATGTTGTGTTTTCATCTCTGGAAATATTTGTGTATGATTTCATGTGTGCACTTTTACAATGTTATTTCGAGTGGGTTTCTTGGAAGTTTTCTTGCTTCATGTTCAACTTGTCCTTAACCAGTTCTAACACTTCTCTGTAATTTCGTAGTGCAGCCTTTAATCGATTTGAAGTTCCTTACTCCGCTAATGTAGACACCACTGAACTCCTGAAATTCTCCAATTCTCTTCTCCTCTCTATGGTTTAAAGCCTATCTAGTGTCAAGAATTTGTTCATGTGGTATTTGATTAGAATTTCAACATGTTGACATATGATGAAATTTTCTTTTGAAGAGGATAATCAAATCGTCTTACATTATGTTCACATGTTGTAATAGATTGATAGCTAAAGTAAAATTTAGTCACTTTTCATGAATAGATTGAATACATAAACAAGTTGGGACCCTTCCTGTGACCCTAATCAACATGTTGAGAATTCATAACCAACTTCATATTTTTGGGATTAAGACTGTCTTATGTGGGACTACATAAATGGTAACACTATCCCTTTCATCCAATATTAAGCAAGAAATTTTTTTAAATTTTTTTGACATTGGAGTAGATTTGTAGGAATCCTAAGCGGTGGTCTAGTAGTTCCTAAAACATAATGACAAATTGATTGTCTAATTTATTATTGTATTTGACATAAATTTAAAATTTTGAAAATAATAATACAACAATGTATTTATTTCCAATAATTCAATAAATGTTTTTGTCTTGTCTCGTCTCAACTTGCTCAGTTATTGTCCACGTGAATTTCCCTTGAAGAGAGTAAGGGTTAGGAATAGGAATAAGACATCCCTATTGGTTGTCGTACTTATTTATGAAGTACTTCGTAATCATAATTCATAACAAGAGCATATTTAAGGCTTATAGTGAAGAGACTTGTAGCTTGACTGTCACATTTTCTTGTCCCCAGTTCTGTGTCGTTGGTTCTACTTGCCCTCATTTAAAAAAAAAAAAAAAAAAAAAAATCCTTTTAGAGGGGAAATGTAATATTAGCCCAAAAAGGGTAATAAAAAACCGGAGTCGTTTGGATTCATGTCCTTTTAGTAGTTTTAACTTTTAACCGTTCGGAAGTAACCTGCTTCCTGCTTTCTGTCTATAGCTAGCGATTTCGCATGTAAGAATCAATGATTGAGGGAATATAAGTTCAGGGAAACAACAAATGCTTCAAATTAAGCCTTAGCTTTAATCTTTTCAATTATAAATTTTGTTTTTCTTTTCACTTTCACTGTCTCAAATTCTCGATGTCGTTTCTTGGGAACGTTCTTGATGTAAAATAATCTTATTATATTTCATAGGTTGCTTGCTTTAGATTACGTAATGCATGTTTTTTTCACGTTGTTGTTGAAGCGTAGGTTATGATGAATGTACGTTGCTGTTTTCTCTCAAAGGAACTTCTCTGCTTACTCTGTGTTCCCGCTACAACTTCCATCTCCAATGTATGACACTACTTTTTATATACAATTTTTACCACATGTACCTTACATAGTTACAAACTTTGTAAGTTTTTTTTTTTTTTTTATTCAAACTTTTTTAAGTTTTTAGTGGTAAAATTGTTAGTAGAATTAGCATTTTCCTTATATATATATATATATATTGATTAAAAAAAATGCTGCTAGACATGAGCATAAATAGCTTAGCCCGTCATGGGTGAAATACCGCTGGATTACCTGACAATTGGTTCTAGTAGGTGGAATTAGTTGCTCCTAGGTTTTAATGGTTAGATGTGAGTCCAAATGATTCTTTTTTTAGAAAGAATTCCTATGTTTTCAAAAAATATTGAGAAAAAAGAGAATTTTATTGAAAACCCAGCTGGGAAAACCATCAATATATATATAGTACAAACAAGCTAGAAAGCAAGCAACACTTGCATCATAACCTGAAACAGGAAACAACCAACAGAAACCACACCTACAAGCTAAACAACAGAATTACATGGTTTAAGCACATTTACAAATAAACCCTATCTATATATGCTCATAGAGTAGGGAAAGGATTTTTTTTTTTTTTTTAAATCAGCTCTAACTTTCACTTGCTTCCTAATGGTAGCAATTATCTGCTCTTCAGTACTGATACCGCCCTTGTGCAAGACAGCATTTTCCTTATATTTTGGGACATACAATGGAACCTTGTTTTGTTTTGCTTTGTTTTTGTTTTTTGTTTTAAGTGTATTAGGAGTTTGATTGATTATTTATGCATATATTAATGTTTTATTGTTTAGTTATTATTTTTTCTAAACTTTATTATCTACATTAGTAATGAAAAGAGTTTTTCTATTTTGGGTTTTCGGGAAACTCATTTATGGTATATATTACCTAATGAGGTGAAGAGTACACGCCTTCTTAATCAATATTTGGAACTTCTGTCACCATGTGAGAAAGAAAATGTGTTTCGCATGCGGGGAAATCAGCCCCAGAAAAGAGCCCTGCTAGCCAGTGAATTGGTCCGGACTACCATTGCAAGATGTAGGTCCTTTTTTTAGCTTAATGCTTTCTCTCATTCATTCTTGTTATTATTTTTCACTTGCTTTGTTAGAATAATTCAACTGTACGTAAAACTTTACAAGGTAGGCTTATTTATAGGCTCACTATGCATGCAGTACAAGTAACAAGAGTGCTGTACCAATAACGGGCATGGGCCTACAAATTCTTTCTTTTAGGTTGCACTATTGAGGTGAAATATGGCGAGTTAGCGAAGAGGTTCTTCTTAGTCTTCTTTTTGGGAGTTGAAAATGACATAGTGAAGTGGTTCTTCTTAGTTATATGTAGATTGTGTAGTCTGTGGTTTTGATGTATTTTTGTTGTGGCAATCTAAATTTTTTTATTTCACTCATGGTGTAGATTAGTAGTATTGAGGGGCATTTTTGTTAGTCTAATGAAGTACAAAGTGGATAGTAACAAAGGTTTTGTTTAATAAAAAATTTTAGTGTCAAGTTGCTGTATTAAGGTATGTATACATGTATGTTCGAAAGTATTTTTGGTTATTAAATGCTATCAACATCCTTTTATTTGAATACTTGAATATTTATTTTTGACATAGGAAGTGTTCTGATTTCCAATTTTTAGAAATGTTGTACAGAGAGGTTGGTGTATATCTAAACAATTTTGTTTATTACTAGATCAGACAAATTTTCAAGTCGATCCAAGATGCTTGAAGTTCAAGAAGAATATCTATGGTAAACCAGAGGTGAGCTTGTTTTCTGGCCGTTGATGTGTAATAAAACTTGTTTCCTTCTTTCTCTTGGACCTTGCTTGCTGTTCCTTATCATTGTATCTCATTAAGTTCATTTTGTTTTTCAAATTTGTGAAATATTTCTGATAGCATATGTGAATAGGTAGAGTGGCAAGATGTTGATGACTCACACCTACCTCCATTGCATTTCAATATATCACATAACTCTTTTTTAATAGCCTGTGGAGTGACTCTGAATTCACCAGTAAGTAATCTGTATATTCATGGACCACTTGTACCCTCTGCATGTGTGATCATTATGTTCTCTTTTGATTTCGTTTTATCTATTTATTGATCTGTCTGTTGCGTTGAAGAAACACTGACGTTAGGCTAATATGATTCACTTTTCTTATTGTAGATTGGTATTGATGTGGAAGAGAAGCAACGGAAGTTATAAGACAATATACTTATTTCATCTTCAAGCAGTAATTCTAGTAGAAAATTCTTAACTTGTTAGAAAGTTTTACCATAGACAGTTCAATGTTGGACACTCAGCAGAAGTTTGAACTTTAAAGAAACTAGGATGGACTACCCATATTGTTTATAAAAGCAAAAATAGAAAAAACACTCTTTGAATGCATGATGCACTGGAAAAATAGATGTTTCAAATTTCTTTGGATTTCACAGTTCAATGTTGGACACTCAGCAGAAGTTTCAACTTTAAAGAAACTAGGATGGACTACCCATATTGTTTATAAAAGCAAAAATAGAAAAAACACTCTTTGAATGCATGATGCACTGGAAAAATAGATGTTTCAAATTTCTTTGGATTTCATAAATACGTGCATGGACAATTCCTTTTGGAAATTTTGCGAGAAAATTGGGAGCAGCCTAAACCATGAAAATGAGGTTGCGGGAGAGCAATACAAGCATTGTGTTGCTCAGCGAAGCAATCTAACGTAGGACAACCATACTATTTCAATGGAACAATTAAACAACAATAGAATCAAGAATAAATCCTAGGAGTCAACATCTAAGGGTTGTTTGGAGTCAACACCAAGCAAACTAGAATCGGCACCAGTGTAAAAGAAACACAATATTTTTATAATTCTCAAAAACTATCTTACAATAATTAGAAAAAGTGCTTAAATAGCTAACAATAAGATGCATAAAAAACCCTAATTATTAAATGCTTAGACTTACTTAATCTCAAACCCAATTACTAACAGGCTCCATCCATAAGGCCACATGTTGGGCCGTCTTCTTTTTGCTCTTCCTCCCATACATGCGAATAATTGGAGACTTGTACCTTGTGTCCGCTCCAACTCCCCGCAGGTGAGAATAACTCGACCCCGTCGAGTGGAAATCTGAAGAGCTCTGATAGTACTCAAGCAAGTTAGGATCCAGTCGATGTAGCTCATCTTGAGTAATCCACATGCAATCAGAATCTGTCGCCAACGAACTAGGAAATAGTGAACTCCTCCACCCCTGGTAGAAACAATCTGTTCATCTAAAATAGCATCAACAAATTCTTTATGTGCATAGGGCAGATTTAAGGGTAAAGGGGTAGGGATAGGGGCATCAATAGGATCAAGTAGAGGCTCATCAAAAGGGGTATTAAGAATAGTTGTGGGGCTTTTATAAGTAACTAGATCATCTATATTATAGGATGAGCTAATACCATAATCATGAGGAAGGTTAATGACATATGCATTTGGGCCCATTCGTTTCAATACCTTGAATGGTCCAGCATTACGAGCCTGTAATTTCTTAACAGTCCTAGAGGGAAACCATTTAGGTTGAATCTGAATCATGACATAATCCCCTACCTAAAACTCTGCATGACATCGATAAGTGTCAGCACGAATTTTATATTGAGAATTACTTACCTGAATTTTTTTGCGAATCTCTTTTAATTCAAATCATGAATATGTCGTGCAAATGCCTCAGCAGATTTAGAAATTCTAACATGCGGGGACATGGGCAAAAGATCTAAGGGCTTCCTAGGTGTAAACCCATGCACAACCTCAAAAGGACTAGCGCCTATAGGCCTATTGACAGAGCTATTATATGCAAGTTGGGCTATAGGAAGAATGGAATCCCAATCCCAATTGACTTCACCCACTAGACACTGAAGGAGGTTACCTAGATAGTTTAACCATCAGTTTGAGGATGAAATGCCGTGGAAAATTTCAAATTTGGTGCCTACTAAATGCCACAAAGTCTTCCAAAAATAACTTATGAAGCGAACATCCCTATCAGACATTATGGTTTTGGGAAGACTATAAAGTTTGACAATCTCATCAAAGTAGAGCTTTGCAATCTTAAAAGCATCAGAGGTCTTAGAACATAGTAGGAAATGAGACATTTTAGAGAAGCGATCAACAACTACTAGAATAGAATCATGCTTCCTAAAGGTGCGGGGCAAACCTATCACAAAGTCCATACTCACATCCTGCCACGGGCGATCTAGTACAGGTATAGGCGTATACAAGCTAGTGCTTTGTTTGCGATGTTTGGCTAGTTGACATGTACGACACTAGCCAACTATCTTGGCAAAGCCCCTCTTAAGACCAGGCCAATAGAATTGACGTTCCACTTCCTCAATTGTTTTGTCTCAGCCAAAATGACCTCCAAGGCCTCCCACATGTACCTCCTAAACTAGGACATCTCTCACTAAAGACTGAGAGATACATACCTTGTTGGCTTTGAACAAGTAACCATCTTGAAGGGTATAATCATCTAGGATTGGCCGTGAGGCATTACTTAGGCTAGTGTAGAGCTCCCCAAAATTTGGGCATGACTCATAGTCATCCTTGAGTCATTCAAATCCAGTAACCTTAACATTCATGACTGATAGCAAAGACACCTTTCGAATTAGTGCATCAGCAGCCTTATTCTCAACTCCCATCCTATGTTTCACCACAAAGGAGTAGCGTTGCTGAAATTCGACCCAACTATCATGCCAAAAATTTAGCTTTTTTTTAGGAATGGAGATAGTGCAAAACTTCATGATTAGAGTAGATAGCAAATTCTAGAGACAACAGGTAATGGCGCCAATGCCAAAAAGCTCGAATAATGGCATAAAATTCTTTGTCATATATGAAGTACTTTCGCTTAGCATCATTCAATTTCTCACTAAAATAAGCAATTGGGTGGCGTTCTTGACTAAGTACTCCCCTTATACCAATACCTGAGGCATCACATTCCACTTCAAAAGCCTTGGTAAAATCAGGGAGATGCATGACAGGTGCCTCAGTCATCTTTTCTTTTACCTCAGAAAGCCTTAGCAGCAGCTTTTATCCAAATAAACTCCCCTTGTTTCATGCAGCGAGTGATGGGGGACATAATAGTACTAAACCCTTTGATGAATCGGCGATAAAAGAAAACGAGCCCATGAAAGCTTCGAATTTCATGGATATTTTTGGGCTCGGGCTAATCCACAATCGCTTGAACCTTTTGGGGGTCGTCAGAAACTCCCTCTAAGGATACTATGAAATCTAGGAATATGACTTTTTCGATAAAGAAAGAGCACTTCTTGAGGTTGCCATATAAACTCTCATTCCTAAGGGTAGTACAAACTTAAGTTAGGTGGTCTAAGTGTTGCTCCCTAGATTTGCTATAGATGAGGATGTCATCAAAGTACACAACCAAGAATTTCCCCATAGAAGGCTTGAGTACTTGAGTCATCACTCTCATAAAGGTACTAAGAACATTGGACAATCCAAAAGGCATGACAATCTTTCGTTTTGAAGGCAGTTTTCCACTAATCACCACGACGAACCCTAATTTAATGATATCCGCTTTTCAAGTCTATCTTTGAGAAGATTGTTGCTCCAGCCATTATATCCAACATGTCATTCAACCAAGGGATAGGGAAACGATATTTCACAATGATCTTGTTGATGGCACGACTATCAACACACATTCTCCAAGTTCCATCTTTCTTTGGAGTCAAGAGTGTAGGGACTGCATAAGGACTCATACTTTCACGAACAAAACCCTTTCTAAGTATGTTCTTTTACTTGCCTTTGCAACTTGGCATGCTCTGTAGGGTTCATCCTATAGTGAGGCAAGTTTGGTAGGGTCACTCCGGGCACAAAATCTATGGCGTGTTGTATGTCACGCATGGGCGATAAATGATCAAGGAGTTCCTCAGGGAAAACATCCTTAAATTCTCGGAGCACTGACTTTACTTCTTCAGGTTGCTCCTCACGTGCCTCTCCATTAAGTTCCCTGGCAACTAAGGTAAACATAACGGATTCTTGAACTGCTACCCTTTCAAATGCTTTTAAGCTTATGATGTTCAGGCCTTTCGCCTTTGGTGCTTCTTTCTTCTTGCTCATGTCGATTAGCTTGGGTTTCAAAGGATTGAGCACAATTTTCTTACCTTCAAACACACATGAGCAAGAATTTGATCGCTCATAAAGGGTGACATCCAAATCATAAAGCCAAGGTCTACCGAAGATAATATGCCCTACATCCATAGGAATTACGTCACACCATATTTTAGCCTTATAGGTTGAGGAATTGAAGTGGGACAACACATCTTTCTTTTATAGATATGGAGGAAGTATCTACCCAAAAAACTTTATATGGGTTAGGGTGTGGGATCAATTTCAAGCCTAGGCAGGAAACAACGTTAGAGGACACCATATTAATGCAACTCCCACTATCTATAATAACCTTGCAAGTTTTGTCCCCACACTTGGTGTAAGTTTGGAAGATGACACTCCTACACCAATCATCAATGTCTCTCTATTTTGCCAAAGCACACCTTACCACATTCACTCTAGGGACACCAAAGATGTCCTTGAAATCATCAACTTGGGGAGAGATGGCTCTAATGCACGCGAGGTAGCTAGGATCATCTTCCCATATTCTACCTCAACATCTTGGATTTCTTCAACATTTGGGTCATACACAAGCTCCTCAACAACTTCCACCTTTTCATCATCCTCTTGAATGAGAAGGGTTCTACAGGGACATCTAGCTGCAATATGTCCAACCCTATTGCATTTGAAACATTGGAGGTGAGAGCCTAATCTTGAAGGCTCATTGACCACACATATTCCCTTGTCCTCTTTTTCTATTGGGGTGCTATTGGGGTTGACCTTAGGAGGGGGTAAGGCAAGTTTAGATTTGCTACCAAAAAGTTGAGGATTGGCAAGGACACTCCGAAGCTCAGAACATCGCCAAAAGACAGATTTGGATGCTAATTCACAATTCTTAGCAAGGTCATATGCTTCTCCTAAGGTAGTGACTCCTCGGGTGATAATCTCACCTAGTAGGTTAGCATTTAAACCTTTCTTAAACTTATTGAATGTAACAACCTCTTTCTCGACTATTTGAATTCACCTCTTGAATTCTTTGAATTTCTCTATATACTCAGCCATGGGAGTAGTGCCTTGCTTTAGGCGATCTCATTCCTCAAGGAGGGAGATCCTATAAGTTGGAGGAAGATAATTCCTCGAGAGTGCATCTTTCATTTCAAGCCAATCAGTAATGGGGGGCTCACGTCGTCGCCTAAGGGTATCCTCAAGGTCCTCCTAGAAAAGGTTGGCTCTCCTAATTAATTTCATCCTGGCATACCTTACTTTCTTATTCTCAACCCAATGGTAATAGTCAAAGAATTTCTCCATCTGACGTAACCAATCAGTGAAAACCCATGGGTCTAGGCAACTATCAAAGGTGGGTGCTTCTATCTTTTCTTGGACATCCTATCTTCATAATCCCTGGGGCTAATGTGATTATAGTGATCATGTTCAAAGTTTGGAGCCCTATTAAAGTAACCATGGTTATTTTGCCTAAGCATTGTTATCTTCTTCATGGCAAATAGTCTCTCTTTGAGATGCTTCAACTCATTCTACCATTTCCAGTAAAGCATGGACAGTTTTTGCTAGGCTTTCCATGGTTTGCTCTAAAGAGGACTTAGGCTCAGAAGTGGATTGATGTTCAGGGTTTGACATGATGCGACCACTACATAGATGCATGCACCACTATATTTATGAAATGCAATTGAGATTCCCAAAAATTCGAGTAACCAATTCTCAATGTAAAATCAAGGTCAAGCAAGAGTGCATGTAGAGATTAGATCAATGAATCAAAGGAATAAATTGCAATCTAGTAGTGACAGTGTTCACAATATTGAGAGATAGCCCAAATAAAATTCAAATTCCAATAAGCTTCACAATTAATAATGAGAAATCAGTACTTCAAAGAAATTGGTTTTTTTTTTTTTTTTTTTTTTGGGAATTTTAGAATGTGTACTGAAAGAAAGCACAAATAATAAAACAACTAACTTGAGCACAAAATTGGTAGGCCAGTGGAGTATGGTGGGATATGCACATAAAAAATATAAAGATAATTTTTTTTAATGAGATAAAATTGAATCCACCAAAAGAGAGAGTAAGAATTGTACTTTGGTCAGTGGCCAACTTACTGCACTAGATAGTCACGGGCTTGGCTTCTCAAGTGAGTGGATCTATTTGGACAAAGTGGACCTGTGGATAAACAATTTAAGGGCCCAATACGTGCAATGGGTTGTCACAGCAAAAAGACTTTCCTTCTTTTCCTTCCTTTTGATTTTTTTTTAATGCAAAATAATAAAATACAGTACATTGCGAAGGACTTAAAAGAAACTTTAAACTACAGATTGAAAAGAAACTTCAGAAACTAAAGAAACAACGGACTCAAAATTGAAAAAAAAATTGTCTACGATGGACTTGATTGATGCTAGAGGTCGACGACTGGTGGCGGCGCGAAGATGGGGAAGATAGCGGTGGCAAGAAATATGGAAGAGTGGCGGCTGCTTGTCTCGGGTCTTGGCATCGGCAATGGTTCGACATCCTCAACCGTGGCGGTTGAAGGTGATAATGGGTTTTGGCGGTTGGTGGCTGATGGGTCTTGCGTGGGTCACTTTTTTTTTTTTTTTTTTGGTTTGTGGGTCTTGTGATCAAAGGCGGGCACGGATGATGGTCACGAGCTTAGGAAGGGTCGCTGGTTTCTCTGCTGGTTTGGGGATGAAGAACTCATGTGGCCAAAGGGGGTATATATGGACTGTAGGGGCTGGTTTGGGCTTGTTTGAGATCTCATGGGGTAAAACCTTGAAAAGTAATGTCATATTTGGTTGGTTTGCTCTTTGATGGTTTTTGCTTTCAAGTGATTGTTTATGGTTATGTTGTATGGACCAGAAGTCTGCTATGATACCAAAACTGATGTAGGACAACCACACTATTTCAATGGAACAATTAAACAACAATAGAATCAAGATTAAATCCTAGGAGTCAGCACCAAGTAAACTGGAATTGGCATTGGTGTAAAAGAAACACAATATTTCTGTAAGGACACGATTCGTGACGAACCGTAATAGTGTTGGGTTCGCACGTGAAATGGCCCAAACAATATCATTTGTAGAGCGTGGGTTTGAAAGGCTAGGCCTTGGTCACCAGGTGGTGAGTTTTTCGTGGTGTTCATGCATGGTTCAGTTTTCTTCACCCCTGGAGTCTTTCTCCTGGAGGTGGGCTGGGAGGTTCTGGTTTTTGGCCATTTTTCCCAGCCCCTTTCCTGGTGCACCTATCTTTTTATTATATAGTCCGTCGTGGTTGATCCTAGCCCTCCACTTGTTGGTCAGGCAGGTGCTTATTTCTGTATCCATCCCATCAACCATCCCCTCTTACTTTCTATTAGTTGCGTAAATTGAAGTTTACACCGTCCAAACATCTTTTCTCATTAATCGGATCTGGGCGTTGGCAGAGGTATTTAATGTGGAGGGGACGCATTTTCCTTGATCCAATCCTATACCCTGCTTCCCTACGGGCCTCATTCCACACACATCCCCTTCAGGGGGCTGTTTGGGGATAGCCTCCACCAAGATGTTGGTCTTCCTATTGAAGTTCTGGAATGCCGAGGACAGGGTAGTTTCTCAGCCATTCCCCTTGACACCTCGGCCATCGATTACTCGTCCTCGGCAAAATACCTCCTCAGCACGGGCCCTGGGCCCAGATAGAGTTTGGGCCGGATTGTAGACCTCCCGGACCCACAATTTCTATAATTCTCAAAAACTGTTTTATAATCATCATAAAAAGTGCTTAAATAGCTAACAATAAGATGCATAAAAAAAACCCTAATTATTAAATGCTCGGGCTTGCTTAATCTCAAGCCCAATTACTAACAGACTCCATCCATAAAGCCATAGGTTGGGCAGTCTTCTTTTTGCTCTTCCTTCTATACATGCGTATAATTGGAGGCTTGTACCTTGTGTCCGCACCACAGTCTATATGTGTTTTTATTATTTGGGGATTCCTTCTTATGTGGAAAGCATATGCCTGCAAGTCAGTCTGCTGGGTTCGTA
This sequence comes from Quercus lobata, assembly GCF_001633185.2. Taxonomy (NCBI): domain Eukaryota; kingdom Viridiplantae; phylum Streptophyta; class Magnoliopsida; order Fagales; family Fagaceae; genus Quercus; species Quercus lobata. The sequence continues at coordinate 38,612,238 of NC_044910.1, forward strand.
TATGTTGACAAGTCCAGCTTGTTTACCAGATTTTCTTTTATTTTCTTTGTATGTGATCAAAATATAAGATTTATTCTTGCTATGTATGTAGTTCATTAATTGGGGGATATCAGAGAAAAGAAAGAAGCGTCTAAAATATTGTCCTAGAATTTACACGCTTTTTAGGTTCCACATGTAAATAATGCAAGGCAGTATGCATTTGAGTAGCTGGATATAGTGGAGTACACATACAATCTAACATGAACTCAAGAAAATACAATTACAGAATGATTTGAGTTTTGAGGCCAATGAGCATTGACTCAAAGGGCAACTCCTTTTGAATAGAAGTTGAGATGGCAAGTTCAAGACTCATTGGATGCGTGTAAATTACCATCAACAAAAGGGGAAAAAATTTCGATTGCGCTTTGAGTGGTTAATGTAATATTTTTTTTCCTAATGCTATTTATTAAAGATATGGATCAAACTTTCAGAAGGCATATGTGAAAGCATTGGGGAGAGGCTTCCCTACTGCACTGTTTAAGACCTTTACGATTCAATTTAGGACCGCTATAGAAGGGCATCTTTCTGAGCCTAGAGATTCTGAGGTATCTGGTTTGAACTTAAGACAAAGTTAATTGTAAAATTCCAATGCTTTCAAGATAGTATGCTACTCAGAGTAAAGTCAACTTTTGTTGCATAGACATGTAGTAGTCTGCTTAGCTGGCTATGAGATTGTTTAGGTGGATGCTGGGATATTATTGATACTAGTTGCAGACATGTATTAAAGTTAGCTTCTATATCTAAAAGCTCTAAAAGCTGAGACGTAGAATTTAATATTGCTATACTCCTGTTGAGTCACCTCATCAACCACGTCATACTTAAAAAAAAAATTCATTTATGATTTTTCTATTTATTTTATATAAAATAATCAAATATAGTTCATGGACAAACCTATTAATACACTATATAACTATTCAACATGTTACTATTCATTTGTTTTAAATGCAAATATTTGACTATTTAGCTACCCAAATTGATTTCAACTTTTCATTTTCTTCTTTCTAATTTCAAGTAATTGTTAAAATTGAATAATTTATTATCTTTTTAGTGAATATATACACATGTTTGATTATTCATTACAAACATTACTATTCATTAGATGCAAATGTTTGATTATATTCAACTACCCAAATTGATTTCAAATGTTCATTTTCTTCTTTCTAATTTTAAGTAATTGTTAAAATTGAATATTTAAACTTTTCATCTTCCCATTCTAAAAAAAAAAAAAAACTCTTCTTCTTTTCCTCCAACCTTTCCCCTCCCTCTTTGCCTCTTTATCTCCCTACTACACTTTACCGTTAAACTTCTTTCATCATTTCCTCTTTCTTATCTTTTGACTCTTCTTCTCTCCATCTTATTTTGTATAAATTTGATATTACTTATTCCATTCAATCCATATTTTTTCTACACAAAAATTGTGAGTATTCTCTCTCTCTCTCTCTCTCTCTCTCTCTCTCTCTCTCTCTCGATTTTTGTTCTTTCTTATAACTCTAATTTAGGTTAATGGTTTTTTTATTTAATTTTTCGTGTTGTGTTTTTCAAATTTCCTATCACAAATCACTCTTATAGGTTTGGTTGAATTTTGGTTTAGGTTCATATGTAGTTTTTTTTTAAAAAATAGAAATTTGAGCTTATACATGGCTACGAATTTGAATGTGCTTACCAATGGACTTTCACTGAACAAAGATGTATTCACAATATTTTTAGCTTCATATACTTCTTTGGTAATGTGAATTTGAGAAAGAGAAAATAGTAGACAAAGGATGTATGGTCTTTTATAATCTCCTATGTCTTGAAGAAAGTGGAGGGCCCTATTAGTCTCCCTTCTACTGGAATTTTGTATAGAAAACATTTTGCTATAAGTTCCTTGACTTTTTTATTTTTATTTTGGTCATTTTATTATAAATAATTAGTATCTCCACCATCAAAATTAGTTAATTTGAACTTTCTTAATAAACTTTTATTTTGCTAAGTTGATCATCTTTACTAAAAATGCCAAAAAGAAAATAAGATAAAATATAATTTACTCTAGAGCATCATTAAGCTATTAATGTTTTTATGTATAGATACTTAAGGAATTTTTTCTTTTTGCATTTTATTTTATTTTATATTTCCACTTTATGATATATGATTTATTGATAATGATCTATTGTATAGTTATCTTTATTTACTTTTTCACTTAGTTTCAATTGTGAGGAAGAAAGAGATGTGGATCTATGTTTTAGAGAAAAATATACCTATAAGAGTTGAATTGCATACATGTATAGTCATAAATAAAGTATACTTAGTTACAACTTGGTCTAATAGTTCTCACACTATCAATTAAAAAAAAAAAAAAAAAAATTATTGCATTGTGTTTTCATACATATCTCACTATATATAATACCTTACTACAAAAAACTTCTAATTTAAAACATAATTTCAAATAACACATATTGAACTTTTAAAAATATACAATATAATATATTAATTATCTAATAAAAAATAATCATATCAAATTTTCTCGCGCATCGCGCGGGTCTGAATCTAGTCTATATGATATCTAAAAGCTAAGTGTAGTATTTATTATTACTATGCTCTTATTGAGCCACATTAACGTAGCATCAGTCTACTTCAATCTATTTTAATTGTAAAATCTACTAGAAAATAATTAAATAAGTTCTTTTTTTTTTAGAAGAAAATAGTTAAATGAGTTAAATTAATTATTTTGTCCAAATCTATTAGTACACAAAGTCATTTAAGCTTTTAAAAAAAAATTAACATTAACCAAAAATAGAATCTTTTAAATAATGCATCTTATGAATGTTTTCATTTAAATTCTTCATGGTAAAAAGAACATTTAAACAATATCATTTACTAACTAAAAAATTTACAAAATGACATGATTGGTTAGTTTCATATCAACAATATAATAAACAAATGGGTAAATTTCACGAACCTACATTGAGGTTTGTGATAATACCAATTAGGTTCAAAACATTCTAAAACTCACCAATTTAGTCTTCAAAAGACAACTTCGTCCCTAACCCTTTTTTTTTTCCTCTTCTTGACCTCTCTCTCTTCTGTCTTGTTCCTATCCCCTCTCTTAAACTCTCTTCTCTGAGTTCTCTCTCAGATCTCGCTCTAATTAGAGCAAGACGTAAAGTAGTAGAAGAAATGATAGCAAAGTATTTACAATGAACACTCTTTAATCCACAGCATTAGGCCCAAAGCATCTCCTTTGCAAAGGGTTCCATACCCATTGCATAAGAAACCTCCTCCCTTTCACTCCATTCAAATTATACTCATTTCCCCATGAGTCTATAAACACTTTCCCACATATCCACCACCTCTCATAGACACCAACACACAGATCTGCTATCTCAGTTGGTGCAGTTGGATCATCTCTAGCATACCATGCATTCACAAGTAGGTTACTTGACACTCCAGCTAGCTCATGAGCAATCACACTGATCATTCCACTAGCACCCACATCCCCGTTAGGTGGATGCATTATATTGTTGCCTCCATTTGTGCTTGGTGGTGGCTTACCTGAATTCTTTGGCCATGCAAATGGATAGGCACAAATGCCTGGACACTAAGTTCCACTATTACCAACCCAAGCATAAGGTACAGTGACACCAAAAAAGTTGGGAAGGTGAAGTAGTGAAAGCCACAGACTGCTCTACAGCAGTCTTGGACTCGGAGACAAAAGAGAGAAAAAGAGAAAAAAAAGAGAGTAAGGGATAAAGTTGTCTTTTGAGGACTAAATTGGTAAGATTTAGAATATTTTAGACCTAGTTGGTATTATCACAAACCTCAGGGTAGGTTTGTGAAATTTACCCTAAACAAATTCCTAATTATTTTTTAGCTATAATGTAGTTAGTAACATTTTGGTCTACATCGGTCTAACTCGATCCATTTAGTCTAATTCGGTCCATTTTGGACTAATTTAAATTGATTCTTTTTGTAGATTACCTTTCTATAAAAATAGAAAATACATTTAAATAACACATGCATCATTTAACCTACAAATTTTACTTTATATTCTTATAAAATAATTATATTACATTTTCCCACGTAATGGATTTATGACTAGTGTTATTAAAACTGGCAGCATACCACCGTCTTTTCAGCAAAAACTGCCACATACTCTGCTGTCAAGTTGTCATTTAGACCTCACCAGGTAGGATGCCCATGTCTCATCTGCTGGAGGTGGTGGCTGAACCCAATGCCCTGGTATGCGGCTGCACCAAATTTGACAGCATTTAGAAATGGTGATGCTGGCAGTAAAATCATAACGTGGAATGAATGGGAGAGGCACTAATGGTGATTGAAATTTGAAGCAATAACAAAACCGGTGGAGGTATGGTAGTCATGTGTGGCAATGCTGGAGTTTGTGGTGTCAATGGTGGTGGAGGTGTCGGTTGGCAGAATTGACATTGGTGCCAACGGTCACAGGTTTTATAACAAAATAAAGAAAATGATTGGATTCCACTAGTAAGCAAATTTTCAAATTCCAAATGTATTACCAAACTAGTCCCCTCACCCAGCATCTCTCTCTCTCCCTTGTTAATTCCAAACGCAAAAGAAATAGTTCAAATGCATACACCGGTGCCTTTTAAGGAAAATATAATCATAATTATATCAAGCAAGCTGCATGTAGCAAAGAGGAGTGTTAGTATCCTTACCTTCCTCCTGGTCTTATATATGCATCCCATGTTCTTCTCACCTGCATGAAATGGTCCTTGTAATGATTCAAATCTGAACAAAACAGTTCCAGCACCACCCAAAAAAAGAAGGGATGCTGGTTTGTACATGGCAGCATGGGGCTATATATTACAGGCCATCTGGGAAGCAATTACTTAAACTAGCACCCTTGTGCACATAAAATGAACAAAAATGCTTCCTGAAATATCAGGCCATCAATTACATTGCACTATGTAGAAAATCACCTCAATAAGTGTGCCCATATCAGTGTTACTGCCATGATAATAATGATAGAACTCTAACGGTAGATTTGCCACAGAGTCATAAGCTCCACTGATTCCTTGTCCCTCTAATGCTTGTGGTTCAGATTCCTTCATAGTGACTGAAGTAGAGCCTTTATTATTTTCAGTCTCAATTATTTGGTCTTCACTTTCCATATTACTGTCTTTATCGCTGCTTAGATCTCTTGAGTCAAGTCCCTGACTCAGGAGGGTTTTCCTAGACTCCTCCGCACTTGCAATGGCATCCTTAGCAGCATCTGTGTCAGCTGCAGCAATTGCTTGGCGCTCTTCTTCTTCAACAGCAGCCCGAACTCTGTCCATAAACTTGTCATCCTCTTCAGGGAGAAAATGACCTGCATATATATATATGCAATCAACAATAAGTTCCTGTACAATATAGGATAGTATATATTTGTTTTTTTTTTAGTAACAAATAAAATCTTTCATTAAAAATCTTCGAGGATGCTTCCAAGTACATGAGCAGTATATATAGGAACACCCAAAAAAATGTAAGATTTGCAAATATAGATGTTGAAGAATAACAACTTAAAATTGCAATGAAATTTAACTTCGATGTTGAGAAAATTATCATGGCATGATTTGTAATGATAAATTCGTATTCACATTCTATTATTTATTATGTAAAATCAATTCCTTTGCAGTTCAGGTAACCTGATTTACTACTGACAAGATTTACATTTTAAGCAATAGAACAGTTGCCACAACAGAGACAAGTACAAAGGTGAATAAGAAGCATAAAAGAGCAAACCTTGTTTCTTCAATTTTTGGATCCTGATGGAACGTAACTCTTGCAACTTCTCCACAATTAATACCTGCTCAAGCTGAAATATGAACCTAGTGTCAGAGAGAGATCAGCACAAATGATCAACAATATTACAGAATGGAAATTTTGGCTTGGTCCCTGACTCAGAGTCTGGATGACAGCAAGGGTGGAAGCCCTCTAGCAGTCCATAAATCGTAGTCCCCTTTGAGGTACATCAGATCATTGCTATCCAAGCAAGGAATTTCACATAAAAATGTGTTTTATATCATTTGTATTTTCTTTCTTTCTTTAGAGATTCTATAGTGGCATTAGTGAAAAACACATAAACAGCATCTCATTTTCGAATGAACTCATATCAGTATATGTTAGGGGAAAAAGGTAGATTGAACCAGTTGGAGAGGAATGTGAAAAGACAGATTGAGGACAAGATGTTGAAGCAATTCAGATAAATGAGTCTATTACTTGATCCAATGACTCTCATCAAAAGTTTAGTAGATTTGTTGTTGATGGTAAGTGTTATTTTAAGCCACAAGTAGCACTACCTTAATATAAATCATATACTGCAAATTAAGCAGACAACGCAAGAGACCGACTATAAAAATTAATGTAAACTTGGTATTAGTAAATCAGATCCCAGATAATAAGTAAAGCAAGAATGGCCAACGAAATAAAGTATCTGAACACTGGATAAGAAAGTGTACAGTTATTTGCAGGAAAGACTAATCTCTGCATGAATATGTAAGAAAGCTGTAAGAGGAAAGTCGATGACAATGCCAGTCATGACAAGAAAATGTTCACAGGCTTGGACCCAGAAAAGACAGAATGTGGGAAAAGGATTCGCACAAGCCATATCAAAGTCGGGATGAGGTTTTCTTGAACTGAGAAAAGGGAAAGACAAGAATAGTAGTACATAAACCATTTCAGAAACATCATATGGGAACTTTTACCATAATTCAAACAAATGACATACTCAGTATTGAATGAGTAAAAGAATCTTAACAGTCTCCGCTTATTGAGAACATATTTATGTAGCATGTTCTACCAATGATCACCTCAGATTCTAGCTTCTTTCTCTCCTCTTTTGCTTTAAGCTTCGCAACTTCCTTCATCTTCTCTACCTGCAAACCCACATGCCTCAGTTGCTGAGTAAAAAATTATTAAGCCTGCACTTCAGGCAAATTGCAAACCCAACTAGTAATCAACACAAAAAATAAATGCCAAGATATAATGCACATATGATCACTTCAGTGTTCCAGAATAGCAAACATTTTACATGTTGCTGTCAAGAAAAGGAAAATACAGTAAGTACAAAAGCAGGACAGAATGTAAAGAAATACAGATTATTATTGTTTATTGATATGCACCATTGAAGATCTTATGTTTTAACCATTTCTCTGCTCCTTCATTTATTTATAAAATACTGTAAAGGAAACAGAAATGTTTCCATACACGTACTAAATGTACCTGAAAATGCTAGACATGCTATAAAATGGGCATAGTTTGAACTTCTAAATGTAAATAGAATGAATCTGTTCCAGAAAGGAAGTACAGAATGTACAGAGTTTAAATTAGAAAAGGGGGAGTTTAATAGTGCAGCTATTCTTGTAGACAGAACCATTATTTGTGGTGGCTAATGTCAGCATTTAGATTATGCTACATAAAAAGTGCCATACTTTTCTAGTTTGCTAAAATTTTTGAGACAACGTCTTTAGTCAAAGCATGAAATAAATCTCATTTAACATGGTTTATTGGTGTCCCTTAATCCACCCAGCCCACATTTCATAACAATCACCTTGATTTAGTTTAATCCTATCATCAGCTCCTTAATGGTTCCATGTATGGGGTAAAATCTTAATTTGCTTCCATCAAAATGGATGAATTTTTTTCAACTCCACAGAACTGGCAGGATAAAATAAAACTGCAATATTTGAACTAGAGACTCTTTAAAACAGATATTACATTGGCTGCTAACCTATATCAATAATTAATGTCATATCATACAAGATCAAAAAAGTGAATTTTAACTTCTCAGCAACCAGTGGATGACTAACATAAGCACATGCTGCTCAAAAAGTGTGGCCTAACATGTAAAATTCCTGTACCTTCCGCTTTGCAATATCCTTGGCAATCTCCCTTGCCCTCCATTCATCAGCTTCTTTATCAGCTTGTTCAAATTGTTCACGCTCCTAAATGTCATAAAAGTCAAACGAACCAAATAAAATATGCATTTGTCCAACATAGGTAGGAATGACACCTAAAACAAAGCACAAGAAACTACCTTTGTGAGCATTTCTGCAATTCTTTTCCTCTTTCTTTTTCTCCAAAGTTTATTTCTTTTATTCTTCTGTATTTTATTAGACAATCTAACTACTGCAGACTTTTCCTCCCAAGGAGTTGCTTCATCCACGATCACTCTGAATGGTTCAAGCTGAGCTCTTAATTTTGACATCAAAGCATTCACAGCTTCCACTGAGAGAGACTCTTGGGATTCCAAACTAATCCTCTTATCTTTCAAAATTTTTTTGAACCTATCAATAAAAATGGCATTGGTTCCAGAATCCTCATCTTGCACACATTCTTTACCATCTTTAATCATCATCAAGATCTCTAGCTCTTTTTTCCTATTAAGAATAGTAATTCAATCATCATAAATAGTATCAGCTTGGTGCAATGTAGGATATCATAATAACAAACAAAATGAACACAAATTGCTAACAAATGGGACACTAACACTTTCACAATTAAACGAAGAATTTGCATTCAATTTGGGACATACATTGCTTTTGCAAGATCAAGAGTATCTTGTAGCTCTCTTAGCCGTTCCTGTACATTCTTAGACTCCCAAAAAGCACTTGACGTTGGCGGGTTAGGTGGTAACATCGGAAACCACTGTGGTGGCACGGTTTGAAATGGTACCGGATTCATAACTAGAGAAACATATAAAAGAATTATTTAAAAAAAAAATTTTGAAATTAAGGTAAAATAAATAACTCTATCAACTCAACTATAAATAGTGATTGACGTTGCTAATTAGTGAAAAAAAAAAATAAAGCATATAAATAAATAAAAAAGGTAGTACCTATTGCACAAAACTCCAACTTTTGCAGCGTCTGGGGAGAGGTTATTGGTTGGCAGTCTAACCTTCAATTTTTTTGGACAGGCTAATTTCTAGACTCAAACCCACGGCCGATAAGAGAACCTAATGAACCAAAAAATTACAAAAACAAAAATTATACCCCAGAAACCAGCTTTTTACAGAATCAACAATTCAAGTTTCCAGTATGGCAAAAAGTTATAAAAAAAAAATAAATAAAAAAATAAAAACCAAATAAATAGGCGGAAGAACATACCCATATGCACAACCAAATAACCTTAATGCTCAGTTTGGCTGCAGAGAAAGATTTGAGTAAACGAAAGAACAAAGCAGTACTATAAAACAAACAATTCAAGTTTCCAGTATGGCAAAAGTTAAAAAATAAAAAATAAATAACCCAAATAAATAGTCAGAACAACACAACCCATTGGCAATTATACACTGTAAGAATCAAAACCCAATACTCTCAAATCTCAATGCTCAGTTTGGCTGTAAAGAAAAATTTGAGTAATTATAACTGAGAAAAAAATATATAATATCAGACAACGAAAGAAGAAAACAGTACTATGAAACAAACAAGGTGACTGAGAATATGAGACAGAACTGTAAAACAAAAAAACATACCTGCTGCACGAATGGATTGTTCATCAAATAGCAGAATCGGTTTTGCTTGGAACTTTAAGAAAGTACGAACTCGATGAAATACAAAATTTATTTATTTTTATATGTGAGCGTTGTGGCTTCCCCTTGAGATTTAGGTTATGTATATTATTTGACTAAAAATAACCAATCGTCAGGATGGCCGAGTGGTCTAAGGCGCCAGACTCAAGTTCTGGTCTTCGAGAGAGGGCGTGGGTTCAAATCCCACTTCTGACATTCTTTTTATAAAGTTTACACATATTATATGATGTCCCTGAAAACGACAGATCGTTTTGTTCATATAATTGCTTTTAAAAAAAACTAATTCATATAAATAAATATCATTTAAAAAAAATTAAATATCGAATTTAATAAGTAATTAATATTTTTAATAATTATATTGATAATTTCTTCATTTTGGGTCATTTTAAATGAGTTGAAATGTTTAATGTTCATGTTAACCTTATATATGTTTGTTAAATAGGTTGTAGTAGGTTATGTTTATGTCAATCCAATGGCGGCCTTTATGTGAAGCATGTTTCGTGGGTTGTGTTAAAGTTGTGGGGTCTTGATGAGATTATTAAATAAGGGGAAGGTTGACTCATATAATCAAATAATAAATCGTTTATAAAAGGATTGTCATCTAAAAAACCAACAGAGTATTTCTTTTTCATAGAAATTTGAAATTTTGGTTAAATTTTTGTGAACTTGAATAGCACTTTTCTTTCATAGAAAATCAACATAGAACTTTTTTTTACACATTATTTAAATTTGAAATTTATGTTGAGTTAGATGGAAATCCTAACAATAAGGCAAATTAACTTTTTGCTCAATTTTCATGTGATTTTTCAAAACTTCAAAATATTGAAAGATTACAATTTGATATTTATTATTTACGATTCACAGATTAAGTAGTTTATGCTATAAGCAAAGCACTAATTACAACCACTTGGCATCTCTTGGTGTTTCCACCGGAGACATTTAGGGTTCAAATCTTCCCACCCCCAACTATCAAATTATTAACAAAAATTATAAATAAAATATAATAACCAAGCCCAAATTCTAAAACCCTCACCTGCTTATATTGTCTTTACTTAAACCCTAAAACATCATCAAAAGGTCAAACACACATAAGCATTGTCAATAACCACAATGATTATGGTTGACAACAAGTGTGAGAGAGATGCAATGTAAGAGCACAAATGAGAGAGAAAAGAGGCTTATGGTCTGTTATGGAGTGAGAGCAGAGATTCAAGAGAGGAGAGAAGAGTCTAGAGAAGATACAAAGAGAAAGTAGAAAGGAGAGAAAAAAGTAGAATTGAAAACTAAGTGAGGAATTCTTTCCACCAAAAGAAAGACAATAAAACCAATAGTAGGTTGTCATATGAAGGCCAAAAAGTAGAAGAAATTTACACGAATTAGGTCGGCATGGCAACTCCAGCCCCATGTTTAGCTCAGCCATGCTGAACAAAAAAAATGGTTAGACAGGTCGCCTAGGCAATCAAAAATAGTCAGTGGCTAGAAGATACTGGCTCTAAAAATAGACCATCAGAGCTTAGTCACATAGAAGATTCTGGATCGGGATGTGGATTAATATTTGTCATCACTTGCTGGAAACTTGTAACCACTTCAAGGACTGGTTATGATCCTTGTCCTCTATCTTCTGATCAACAGAGCTTTCTCTGTGGGCTTGGTTCCTAACAACCCACAGCTGAACAGCAAGACATTTAAGAAAATATTAGTGGCAGCTGCCTTCAGCAAATCCCTGCCATCCCAAGACTTTTCAATGTTCATTTTCAATTTAAAACATTTCAAAACTTCAATCAGCTCGAACCATAGCCATGTATCACCAGGGCTTTTGCCTTTTGGTGTTTAAAACAGTAGTCATGTCATTACCTTGACACATGTTGGTATTTTACTCTTCACCAGGGCGTTGATTTTGAAAGATTTTACCAATAATCTTTGCAAGAACAGGTCCCATTCCTGAAATGATGGAAGCGGGTTGCATCTCTAATGACAAACTGACGATCCACAATCTTGCTAACCAACTTTATAAACAAGTGACAATTTTCACAGATCCTCAGGTTCTTTATCACAACAATCTCTGTCCCTGGCCTAGTGTTTAAGAGTCCAAATGCAATTGCTAGCTTTTCACTGTGCACACCCATACCACTTAAAATTTCTTCATTTCTTCTTTCTTGATCATTCTTATATGACCCAACAAGCTCCTTCACTAAATTTTCCAACTCATCTAACATTCCATATATCTCCTTTGCCTGTGGATGAGTTCTATCCCCGGCCAAGAAAAGGTGAACTCTCCCTTTATATTCTACATAGCTATACCCAGGCTCCTTTTTGAGCTTCCGCTCCCTCATCATTGCTCGAACCTTTAATACTCCCTCCATATTCTGTGCCTCACAATATATATTTGATAACAACACATAATAACCGATATTCGTAGGATCAAGCTTGATTACCTGATTAAAAGCCAACTCTGCTAGCTCAACATTTTTATGAATTTTACAGGCACCCAAAAGGGCCCCCCAAATTGGGGCATCAGGTTTTAACTTCATTGACTCAATGAGCTCCTTAGCTTCCTTGAGTTGTCCAGCCCGGCCTAGAAGATCCACCATACAAGAGTAATGATCCAGACCCGGCTGCAACCCATATGTTCTCTCCATTGCGGCAAAATAATCCAAGCCTTTATCAGTCAATCCTGCATGACTACACGCAGACAATACACTTACAAAAACAGCTTTATCAGGTATAATTCCGGTCCCAATCATTTCATCAAAGAGCTGTACTGCAATTTCTCCATGTCCATGCATTCCATAACCACCTATAATTGCCGTCCACGAAATTACACTTTTCTCAGGCATGTGGTCAAATATAGCATGAGCCTTTCCCAAATTACCACACCTAGCGTACATATTAATCAGGGAATTACCCAAAAATGGGTTTGAACCAAACCCTCTACAGTGTATCTGCCTTTCTATCTCACAACCAACCTTATGAGCACCAATGTAGGCACAAGATGAGAGGACCCCGAGAAACGTCACGGGGTCAGGATGAATCCCAGTCAACTCCATCTCATGATAGAGGTCCAAAACATGATGAGCAAGCCCGTTTTGAGCATACCCAGAAATCATTGCATTCCAAGTAATCAAACCCTTTTCAGGCATCCCATTAAACAATGCTCGCGCGTAAGCAACTGCCCCACACTTAACATACATTGTAAGCAAACAATTTGAAACAGACACATTACTGTCTAGGCCAACCTTAACACAACAACCATGGAGACACATCCCAAGACTCAAATGCGCTGGAAGTGTACACACAGGTACTAACCCCAACATTGTAACTGAATCAACCAACACTCCCGCCTCCCTCATTTTACGAAACAACAAAACCCCATCATAAAATCTCGAATTTGAGGTGTACCCAGATATCAAAGCATTGTAACAAATAGTTAGCTTTCTTGATTCACCATTTTCATCAAACACCTTACGTGCATATTCAATAGAAGAGCATCTACAGTACATTGAAATTAAAGAAGTTTGTACAAAGGGATCGGGGTCGCACCCAGTTTTGATGACATGACAATGGAGCTGTGAGCCGGAGATTGGAAGGGAAAGAGTGGCGCATGACTTGAGAATGAAAGGGAAAGTGAAGGCATTGGGGGAGAAGCCAGAGCGGAGCATTTGGAGGTAGAGAGTGAGAGCTTGGGTGTATTCGCATTGCTTTGCTAATTCTCTTAGACGAAAGTTCCATGGGTTGGTTAAGCTTGTGCTTGTGGTTTTGGTGGTTTGGAGGTGCAGTAGTTTGTTTGTGCCAGAGATTACCGACCGTTGGACGATCATAGAGGATGGAGGGAGATTGAAGAGGGTGGAAATATTGAATGATAGGGATGTTGGATCGTTAATAAGATATAAGAAAACGACAGGACGTTTATGTATGTCATGACCAAATTTAAGCTGTCCACATGAGTTTTTATTTTATTTTTATTTTTTTTGATGTTCCAAAAAATAATTAGAGTAATTCTAGTATCACATAAACTGATACAAATTTTTTTACAACTATCTTACGTTACATGTCAAACTATGATTGGCTATTTGTTACTTTCACATTGACTCACCATTTTTTTCTCCACCATTCACAGTTGTGTCATATTATATAGTTTTAGAATTTTTCTAGTAATTAAAGAGAAAGAGAGGAATAGACAAAGGTTTTATAGGAGTAATTAGGTTGTCCAAAAATTGGTCACAATTAGTTTGGGGGCAACCTGATAACCAACTGAATCATGGCAAGTTTGTAATTATTCAACCCATTGTTGAGCACAAGTATAAAAGTCCTCTACCCTCACAACTTGGGACTTGGGAGTTTGGGTAATCAAATTAGTTGAAAACCACCTTGGACTTGGTAGCATTGACACGTGGGTGAGGCTCCTCTCCAGTTTAAAAGCTGAACTGGGAGGGGTTGAATTGTTGAAGAGAAGAATGATGAGAGAGAGAGAGAGAGAGAGAGAGAGAGAGAGAGGGAAAAACATATGTGTTGAGAGTTTTTTTTTTTTATAATTATTTTTTTAATAAACCATTGGATTGCCTTTATACCATGTGTCACTTGTCCTATTTAAAATGAGAGAAAATAGGAGGCTAATAAACAGGAGAGGAGCCTTACCCTTGACACATTATGACAAAACTATCATATCTAGCGGAGACTTGCTATACGGAGAATGATGGCACATGACAAAGAACGATGACTCCCAATGAAGGAGGAGAATGTGACATTTTTGGATGGGTCAATCTAAGTTGGATTTTAGACTAGAAAACTGTCACTGACTCAAGATTATTGGGTTTGCTTGGCACAAATCCATTATTGATCGACTCGATGATCAGATCATATGGCATTCAATTTAGATTCCTTTAGGTAGGGTGGTTTTGTTAGGTCATGGTTTGAGTTGGACAACCCTAGGTGTAGTTGTAACGCTTGAGTTGAACATGACTTCAGTAAATGTCACTTTATCTTTTTTATACTAACAAAATAGGTTAGATCAAATCGTGAAAAGTCTATCTAGAAATGACTATAGTAAATGACAAAGATTGAGTCATAACCTGATCTCAACTCTATTACTATAAAAATACCTAATGTATTTAAATTCAAGATATAAACCTCAATCAAATTAAGTGAGAAGAGTAAATTGTTAAGAATTTCTTAATTTAATAACATTGTTCAATTCTCTCACAAAAAATAACTTACTTTAAAGTCTCTAGCCTTACATGTGATAAGCAAAATTAGAGTGAGGAAACCTTTGCTAGTGCACCCTTGGTGGCAATACTATCACATTGTGTTAAGACTTAGGAAGAATAATTTTGATATTTTAAAGAAAATAAGAGGAGGAGTTAGGACATGGGATTTGGGAACCGATGCGTTTTGATAGCATCCTTGTGATCCATTTTTGAGGGCTCTTGATGCTGCAAAACAAAAAGAATTACACTAGTATGCGTAACACTCTAGTGAGTCTAGTCAGCTACCAAACTAGATAAAATTATCAGAGAGAAATCTCCGTGCTCTTCGGTGGATAAAAGTAAAACACAAACACACACACACGAAGACAGTGGAGGAAGCTCGAAATCCACACTCTGGCAATGGAAGCAGTACAGTTCTCGACGGTTGCTTCTTCGCGCCAATTCTCCGCAGCTTCTCATTCTCACTCATTCTCCTCGCTGACCCGCGGCCAGAACCAAGCCAGAAAACCACCGAGCAGTAAGCTTTGGACCGGTTCTACTACCAATTCCACCGCCTCGCTCTCTTCCAGGAACTTGTTTTCCGTAAGTCAAAAACAAACAAAGCACAATTCCATTCTCATTATGTGAGTTTCAGGAACTTGTTTTCCCAGAAAATTGGCTTCATATCTTTGGTATTTTTTTGGGACAGAGAGAGGTATGGGGTTGGGTGAACTCCAAGAGTGTAACTAGTGTGAGAAGAGGAGATAGGCGTGGTCTGGTTGTAAGAGCTGAAATGTTTGGCCAACTCACAAGTGGTCTTGAGGCAGCCTGGAATAAGCTCAAAGGAGAAGGTTCTCTCCCTTTCACTGTTCTTTTTTTATTTATTCACATTTGAATCAAGGAAATTGCTTAAACTACTACTAATATTTTACCACAAATATCCTTGAGTTACTTTTTTTGTTTAGGGTGTGTTTGTATAAGTTTCTGCAAAACGGTGTTACGAGTTTCAAACAAGCGTTTGTAGAAAAAAATTATGAGGAGTTGCTGGCGCAAAACTGGGTTTTGGGTTTTAAAAACATGCTTTTAGGCTCCCAAAATGCCTAACCAAACAAAGGAGAGCAATTTTGTTTTTGCGTTTAAATGTTGACACATCAATTTGTATGTATCATGTTCTAAAATTTGTAGTATTCATAGCATCACTCTTTAATTAAAAAAATAAAAAATAAAAAAATAAAAAGAGCAATTTATGACACAAAAGAGGTGTATTGCATGTCAATAAGTCCAGTGACACACAAAATTTCACAACTGCTGATATGGGTTGTTGTTATTTGCATGTATGAACGCGGTTTTAGTGGTGGATTCATATGAAAATGACGTTACTCTGATTACACAATTTGCCATTTTAACGAGTTGTGAATAAAGTTGTGTCCCTAGCATTATTGATTACACATGCCTTTAACTTTGTATAAATTGATTACAGCTTAGCTGTTTTAGTTGTGATGATTATTTGTTCCTTGTCGTAATGGGTGAATTCCCTTTGCTTCAGAGGTTTTGACCAAGGAAAATATAGTGGAGCCAATGCGAGATATTAGGAGAGCTCTTTTGGAAGCAGATGTGAGTGTCTGAGTGAGTTTTTGTAGTGTTGTGTTTGAGTTTTGATATATACATGATAAATAAGGTAGTTAATTAACTGTTCTGTTGACAGGTAAGCCTTCCTGTTGTACGACGGTTTGTGCAAGCCGTCAGTGAGCAGGCTGTTGGCGTTGGGCTGATTCGAGGAGTGAAACCGGATCAGCAACTGGTTAAGGTATGGATATCTATAATTTATTAGCTAAATGGTCTAAGAATGTACTATATTGATTGAGTTTATATAAGTTGTTGAGTTCAATTAATCTGAAAACATTACATAAATAGCATAATAATGTTCAATGTGCTTTACATAGTTCAGTTTACCAGCACAAGCATTACTGTTCATCTGAGACTCAAATGGATAAGTTTGCTTGTATAATATTGATGAAGAAAGTGATAGATTTATATGCACTTTTGGTTCTTACATATGTGGTAGGTCTTAGGGGCTATTATCACTGGTTGACATAGTAATTTGTTATTCAATTTCATATTTTCTCTTTTTAGTTGTTATTCGATTTTATTTCTTCCTATTTTGCCATGGGTGCAATCCTATCTAGTGCTAAAAGCTTCTTTTGGAGCACTATATAAATTAACAAGAGCAATTTTTGCATGTATTTTCTCAATAGACGTAAATTTAATCAATCTATTATGGATTTTGAATAATGAAGAAATATGTTTAAAATGAACGCAAGAAAAAACTAAGTATCTCTACTGAATATTTAAGGGTGACTTGATTATGAACATTCCTTTCGTGTTTCTTGCAGGTTGTACGTGATGAGCTTGTGAAATTGATGGGTGGGGAAGTATCTGAACTAGTTTTTGCAAAATCTGGTCCAACTGTAATATTATTGGCTGGTTTACAAGGAGTTGGGAAAACAACTGTTTGTGCAAAATTGGCTTATTATCTTAAGAAACAGGTTTACTTTCGAAAGTTCCCCTTTTCTGTGTAGAGTTGTTGCGTATGTAATGGTTATGAGTAGACTAATCTAGTTTGTTACTCAACCTTGCTGACACTTGTGACATAACATTGACCACAGGGGAAGAGTTGCATGCTGGTTGCTGGAGATGTGTACAGACCGGCTGCTATTGACCAACTTGTTATTTTGGGTGAACAGGTATAGGTACTCTTTTTTGTTTCCTGTTTGTGAATGAAGTTTTGGAGTGGGGTTATATAGTTTATTCTTCTTCTTTTATTTTATTTTTTAAATTTTGTGATTAGATAGATAATTTTATTCATTCTTACATAATGTTATAGCTTGTGACAGGTGAATGTGCCTGTTTATGCAGCAGGGACTGAGGTTAAACCTTCGGAAATAGCCAAGCAAGGTTTAGAAGAGGCAAAAAAGAAAAACATAGATGTAGTAATAATGGATACTGCTGGAAGGCTTCAGGTAGTACTTCTTCTATGTCATTTGTAATGATTTTGGAGATAATTCTAAGATAAAGTTCATGATGTCAGCTGGTTTACTCATTTATGATCTTTGCTGGCATCTATTCCATTTATAAAAGAACAGATAGACAAAGGAATGATGGATGAGCTGAAAGAAGTGAAGCGGGCATTGAATCCCACAGAAGTTTTGCTTGTTGTTGATGCAATGACTGGACAAGAAGCTGCAGGTACTTATACTTTCTTTTTACTCATTGGGAAATGAAATCATTTCAGGGTCTATATGGGAGGTATGTATGAATTTAGGTAATTATTTTTGTGTGTAACTTGGCTTCTGATGTAATGAGTTAATTACTTCCAAAGTTTAATGTCACTCTCACCCTCTTCTTTGGGAGTTTACAGCCTTAGTGACAACATTCAATCTAGAGATCGGAATTACAGGAGCCATTTTGACAAAGCTGGACGGGGATTCTAGAGGTGGAGCAGCTTTAAGTGTTAAAGAGGTTTGCTTTATCATCCTTATGTTTTCCATCCTTGATGTTATCCAAATGAGTTGCTTGTTCAATATAGAATTTGCCATCCCTCTTTCCCTTGATCTTTGTAATCTATCAGTCATGTTTGCAATATCATAAATCTGTTAATTTTAGGGTGCCTTTAAATCTAGTTCTATAATTTGAAATTCTCAAATGTAATATTTATTTTAAAAAATTTGTGATAATTTACCATGCAAATTGTTCCATTTATAGATTATATAATTTTTTTTAATGAGACTATAGTCTTTAGGCATGACTGTAGGGAACTTAGCCAGCTATTATAAAACAATTTGACTTAGAAAATTTTTTTTTGGTGAGCCGAGAATGGAATAAGACTGTTCAATTTGTTTAAAGTTACAACTTAATGCATCAAATCTATAAGCACTCCAACAACCTCCCCAGTTCCCTTCCCCCCCCACTCCACACACATGCTCTGACACATGCACTCATAATCAAGTGATGCTTGGAATGCACGTGTGCATGCAAGCTTGCTTCACATAAGTTTTAGCTGTTATGTGGTAGGTTTCTGCGGCCCTTTTCCAAAATGTAGCAAGATTTTTTTTCAATAAATTGTGTTTCACAACTTCACATTATTGACTGCTTCATTGAGAATGTATATACCATTTTGACATGCCATTTGAAAATATCTTTAGATTATGTGTCTCATTTGTGCTCCTTTGAATATTTGAGTAGTTGAAGATTGTTGCAAAATTATTACCATTTCTTAAATGACTTTTTTTTTTTTTTTTTTGCAAATCATTGTTGTAGTTTTTAAGTTATTTATCTAATTATACAAAAGTTCACTGCAGAGAATATTGTAGTTTATCTTTGTAATTACTATAGTTGGGTGGTGGCAGGTATCAGGAAAGCCAATCAAGCTTGTAGGGCGGGGAGAACGTATGGAGGACCTTGAACCCTTCTACCCAGATCGCATGGCAGGACGTATCTTAGGAATGGGGGATGTCCTTTCCTTTGTGGAGAAGGCACAAGAAGTTGTAAGTTTTAGGAAATTCCATTTCTTAATTATATGAATGGAAAAATATTGCGATGGAATTGTTGATTTGAATTGTCTATCTAGATGAAACAAGAAGATGCTGAAGAGCTGCAAAAGAAGATAATGAGTGCAAAGTTCGACTTCAATGATTTCCTAAAGCAAACTCGAGCTGTTGCACGTATGGGTTCCATGACTCGTGTTTTAGGAATGATCCCTGGTATGGGGAAGGTATGAAAGACTGGTTTCCAATTTTTCTTCTTTAGTCTTTTTGGTGGGTAGTTTTTTTGCATTTTGGTGCTTCAAATTATGCATTCTTCCACAAATAGCTTGAGAAAGCATTTTGAGGCAGTTCAGGAGGCCATTTCTAGTTTTATGATGAAGCAGAAGTGTGACAAGATAATGGGAGGAATGATTGAGGCAGTTCAAGTCATTTTTTTAGTATTATTATTTGTTTTTAACTGTGGAGTTTTCTTCCCTATATATGTGCAATCAGGTTACTCCTGCACAAATTCGAGAAGCAGAGAAGAGTTTAAAGATAATGGAAGGAATGATTGAAGCAATGACCCCTGGTCTCTTCATCTCTCTGCTTTTTTGAAAGTATTTTTATAAATAATACTTGATCTAGCATCTCTTGTTAACCCCTGTTATCACTCCCCAGTGATTGTAGCAACGTTCCTTCTTTGCTTCCTATATAAATTACTGAAGTCGGTTTAGTTTTTCTTTTCTGAGGTTATAATTGTCTATTTTAATTACAGAGGAGAGGGAGAAGCCAGAATTGTTGGCAGAATCTCCTGTCAGGCGGAAAAGAGTTGCTCAAGAGTCTGGAAAAACAGAGCAGCAGGTATGTTCGTTGCAATTGATGTAAGATTGCTAAAGTGATTTCGTTTTAAGTGCCTCAAAAAGCAGGGTTTTCTATTGTTGTTTTATAAAATTTTGGTCGTATTACTTGTTAATGCTAAGGCTCTATACTTAAGGGATGTTATTTATGACATGAATATTAGGTGAACCAACTTGTTGCACAACTCTTCCAAATGCGTGTTCGTATGAAGAATTTGATGGGTGCAATGGAAGGTGGATCCATTCCTGCACTGAGCAATCTTGAGGAGGCGATAAAAAGTGAACAGAAGGTGCCTTATTTGCTTGTGTTCTTTGAGTGTATTCATATGACTTGACTTTACAATATGTGGTCAACTATTGATTCCATTATGCATTTGTTATGAAAATATTGAGGCACCGTGGTGTTACCAGATGTGCTGCTTATACTAACTAGGACAGAGTAAGCATGCTGCAGGTTATACCCTTGTTGGAAGTAACTACACAAAGTTTGAACATTTTAAAGAATACTCTATATACAATAGCATCATATAAAATGCTTGATCCTTTTCACCAGTTCTCTCTTTTCTCAAAGAAGTTTCAAGGAACATAACAAATTTGCTTGCCATTCTTTGGTGCTAACAGACTTTTTGCAGCTTTGGTACTGTTAGGGGTATACTTTTAATTTCAAACTTAATGATTTGGGTTTTACATCTGTATTAGGCTCCTCCTGGTACTGCAAGGAGGAAGAGGAGATCGGACTCAAGGAAGAAGTTTGTAGATGCTGCCTCAACAAGGTCAAGTCCTCGTGGTTTTGGGGCAGGGAACTAATTACTAAGACAGTGCTGCGGTAGAGACTTCAGGTCAATTGATTATAGGCTCTCAATTTGTTACTCTGGTGAGATGTCTCTACTAAACCTCTTTGAAGGTGAAGTATTCAAGGTTCTCTGAGATGGGCGGATTCATTGCTTTTCCATCAAGAATGTGGCACTTGTGCAAATGTTCCTGCATCTTTATATGTAACTTAACACCATGTACATGAACATGTCTTGTTTACAAGTTGGATGTGTTATGTGTATTTGTAATGCATCATTGCTTGAGATAAAAAAATGTCAAAATATTAAAATTCTTTCTCAATCACTGTTAGAAAGTGTTATATGGGTCTGGCAACTTGAAAACCTGCAATAAAGTTTGTGACTGTATCTCTGGTTTTCACCTATAGAGTTGTCTCTAAATAGTCATTAGGTTTAGAAAAAAATTTGCATTACCATTTAAATCTGATGGTAAGCAAAAATTAATAATGATTTCAGTTGGAGGGCACTTTGCACCAACAGTAGTCCTCAATGGGATGAACAGCCAAGGAGTCTACTATCTATAATACTACCTTAGTTTACAAATTTCCCAGTAGTCAACCTATTCTATGCTCTTAAAATGTTTCTGTTGTTATTTCTCAAAAAAAAAAAAATGTTTCTGTTAAGGGGAAAAAAATCTGTAATCAACCATTGCCAATTGGGATAATTTCATCTGTCAATTTCTGCACCTATTGATGTGGCTTGCTGATTGGAGAAATAAGCGTGAAGATATCCGGTAAATCCAGCATATGCTGTATCTCTCTTACTACGTGCAAGTTTCATTCGATTGTGAGATTTTTTTTCTTTTTTTTTTTCGATTGTGAGA
Source organism: Quercus lobata (assembly GCF_001633185.2). Classification (NCBI taxonomy): domain Eukaryota; kingdom Viridiplantae; phylum Streptophyta; class Magnoliopsida; order Fagales; family Fagaceae; genus Quercus; species Quercus lobata. Next base: position 38,634,022 of record NC_044910.1, read on the forward strand.
TTTAAATATTATGAGTTTCATTCGACTGTGAGATTTAAATATAATGAGAGGAATGCTACATATCAGGATGCTTGAAATAATTATTGAAAAAGATGACCTTAAAGGCTCAAACCTTAGCCTCTAGGCGATTCTTTTTTCTTTTTTTAAAAAAATTTATTTAATTATGGAAATAGCTGAAAAGGGTAATTTCGTCAGTGTAAAATCCAGAATTAGTTAACTCCGACAGTTTTCCCGGGCAGTTAAGAACAAAGTAGAGACAGTCGTTGTGACACATGCACATATAACCTCTTTGAAGCATCTGGGCTGTTGACACGTGTCCGTACTATTGCTTTCTTCAGGTATGAAAAACCCAACCTCACAACCTAAATTCTCCTTTTACCTCTCACTCACTTCCTCTCCAATAGAAAAAAGAAACAAAGAAATCCCAAACTGAATCCGAAACTTTCATATCGAAGAAATGGCAAGCCAAGAAGAAGCTACTCAAGCCTCTGATTTGACATTTCCAGCAGCCAACGTTGACAAAGATTTGAGTGTTCAAAATAACAAGAGTCTTGAAGTTGATCCCAAATCGTCTGAAGTGGCAACCTCGTTGGAGATCGAGGTACATACATTTGGTTTTCTGCTTTGTTTTGATTTTGATGATTATGATTAATTACATGCATATAGTCCTTAGTCTGCAAGTTTCATACCATTTAATTTTTCTGTCGTGAGATCTTGTCACCCCTGATTTTGCACCTCGATTATTTCACATGGGATTTTCAATTGAAATTGAAGATGAGCTTTTTTTTTTTTTCTTTTTTTTCTTTTTTTTTTTCAATTTATTTATTTATTAATACGATACTTACAAATGAGGCAGAGATTTGAATCCTAAATATTTATGGTAGAAATACAAAATATTTTTATTTAGAACATTATAAATAAATAATTTGATACTTATAATGAGGTGAAAGATTTAAATATTATATATCTCTATTAAAAGCATGAGATATCTTTCGTTATCTTTATTAGTAGCCTTTAAAAGTGTTATTTGAGCTATAAATTCTTAACTTTATAAGGAATATAATCCTTAATCTCAAAATATTTAGTGGTAATTAAATTATTTTCAAAACGGTTTGAATTTTGTAGACAAATGATAACATATCATGGATCCTAGTTTGTCATTTAGTGAGCTCCAGATGAGTCCAAACGCCGCTAAATGAAGTCACAATCAGAATATGATATTTGTACATATATAACATTAGCCGTTACGTATTCTAGATTTGGGTGCAAGAATATCCTAGATTTCTTTGGCCTTTTGTGCATCAAGATATGGTTAGAAATGAATAAAATACTATTTTTCCAAAAAAAAAAAAAAAAAAAAAACTCATAATGGTATGGATAATGGATGTCATATATTTCAATTCTCATAGGAGTTCGAGAATATTTCTTGCATATCTTTCCTTATTATATAGTATAAATTTTCAGAAAAAAATATAGTATAAATTTATAAAACCTCATTTTGGCATTTTTCCAGTTTATATATGTTCTTTTATTCATGGATATGTGAATCTCTTCCTGGCATGAACATTGAACACCATGATTAAAGAAAGTTAAACACATCTAACCAAAATATTTTGGTTATATTTTGGATTCCTTTTGATAATAGTATATTTGCCAATGTATTTTGGCACTCTTATCTTGCTAATAGTGGCATATTGTTCATGTTAAAGCAACAAGCTGAGGTTGAGCAAAAGGGGAAGGAAAAGAAGAAGAAAGATGCATTACAGACACTCAAAACAACCATCCTAGTCTCGGCCGTGATTGTGGCTGTTGCAGGGGTGGTCTTTGCCGTGACAAAGAAATTGAGAGAGAAATGAGCCTCTTAACGACAACAAAATTTAGTTCCAAAATTTTTTAGGCTGGTTTTGGATAAAAATGACAATGCCATTTTTTTCTTTTTTCAATCTTTTACGTTTGTGCAGGCCATGAGGTCTTTTCTTCTTCCATTTTGATTTTTTTTTTTTTTTTTTTTTTTTTTTTTTTTTTTTTTTATGGAAGTTGTAAAACATGAACAGTGTGCTACCTTCTTTTTGACCTACATTAAATAATAATGGAAGGAAACATTGTATTCAATACGAAAGAATATGGGACTGGAAATTGAATCCGACTCATACAATAAAGAAACTCATTGATGTAAATTGTTTTACCGGTGAGTTTAAATGGAAAAAACTCACAAACCTTGCATAAATGATCTCAAAAAAAAGCCACACATTCAGACAGGATGGTGCACAATGCTACATATAATTCTTTTTGATATGTGTAAATTTTTTTATTGCTATTTTTTTTTTTGGAGAAAACAAACTGAGACTTTTCATTAAGGGAGGTTGTTCAAGTCAGCCAAAAATACAATAATAAGGTCTGGTGGTATTTCTTCCGTCCAAATGGACATTAGTGGAGTAGTGGATGCTCGTCTAGCCAAAGAGTGCGCTAACCTATTACAGTGTCTCCTTACAAAAGAAAAATTAATCTTGGAGAAATGGGAGGTAAGGAAGAGAATATCTGTTGCTTCCACTGCTCTTCAAGTACTTCAAAAGGATTTCTGAGTCTCCTTCGAGTTTTACATTATCAAAACCAAGTTCTAGTGCAAGCTCCAAAGCTCTCATTGCTGCCAAGACTTCGACTTCAATAACTGATGCTGGCATGGGGATTTGTTGGGTAAATGAGACCATAACCAGACCTACGTTGTTGCGGATCACTGCCCCTATTCCAGCAAGTTCATCCTCGGCAAATGTGGCCCATCAAAGTTGATCTTGAAACCATGTGTCTCTGGTGTAGTCCAAGTTGCTGTTGGGCGTTGTGTAGAGTGTGAAGACATCGGGTACTAGTGACGGACTCAGTCAAGCATTCATGGGCAAACTCAATCACCTTATTGAGGGGTAGTGTTGGCTTGACCAAGTATAAGTTGTTTCGCCGGTTCCATAGTGACCAGATCACAGCAGCAAATAAATTCAGTTCCTTATTACCTGCAAAAATAAAATCAAATATGTCAATAAAAGAGGTGCATGCCTTGAGCGTGCCATGATTCCACTTCGCCATTGTACACCACCACAAGGGCCGCAGGGTTGGGCATAGGAGATTGCATCTTACTGTTGTGTTTTGCAGGTACCACAGCAACCATTTGTGACGATCTTTCAGCGGACCAAGTTCAATTTAGTGGGTAGAGAGTTTTTGCATGCTGTCCATGCAGGGTGCTTGATTTTATTTGGGACATGGAGACCCCAAATTTTTTTCCACAGTGGCTTCAAAACCTCCACCTCACATGGACCTGGCTGACTCAAATTCATTAAAGACTCTGTCAATTACATCCTCCTTCCACACTTTGTAGACCGGGTCTATTAAGTTGCTAACCATGGTTATATCATTAGGTTTCTTGTAATAATGGTATTTCATCAATATATAAGATGTCTATCTCCTAAACCAACAAAATTTAATATTTTTTTAAAAAAATCCTTTTTAATTTGCCTAAATTCTATTGCTATAACATAATAAGTTCTATAATCAACTCCATTGTTTCAATCTCTTAGTTACAGAGATACATAGATAGACTCAGCAGAATCATATCCTATACCATTTTTAGCAAAAGACACCAACTAGCCTCCATGTTGTTATATTTTAGTTGAGCAGCAACAAGTTTATTGCCAAATGAAGATAGCCAAATTGAAATCTACTCTTACATGATCTTTACCATTTTAAAAAATTCTTACTAATGTGCTAAAAAATAAGTACAGAGAATTCTACTTAAATATTTGTAGCATCATGCATTTGTACCATCAACTCATTTGTTGTCAAAGTCACAAGTTAAAATAAATGGATATAGATTTATGTTAGATTCAAACAAGTTAATGAGTTATCAAAGTGTGCAACATTAGAACTATGGTAAATCACAAACTTTTTATTAGTTTCCTCCAATATTTCAATAATTTTCTTGTAATAAATTGTAACATTTAGTGTTCTATTTTATAGATAAAATAGAAAGACAATAAAAGTGGAATAATAATTTGATCATACCATATGTGTTTGAAATTATGAAAATTGCATGATATGGATAGGATTTCATACCTACTCAATAATGCAAATATTGTTTCGATAAAAACAAATATGTAAATATCTTTCTATTATTATTATTGTAAGGACACGATTCCTTTGCGGCCCACTAACATTTTTGGGCTCACGCAATAAAGGTCCCTCACAATATGATTTGTAGAGAATGGGCTTGAAAAGCTAGCCGCTGGCCAAGTGGCGATGCCCGGTCATGGCTTTAGAGGAAGCTCTAAGGCGTCGTACCCCATGGGATGGAGCTCCTCGGAGCTGATCCGAGGACCTTTTGAGATCTTATCCCGGTTACCCAACGACGGGATTTCTTCCGTGAAGTCCAGTCTTGTTGAGATGTTTCCCCACGTAATCTTCCTTTTTTCTTTGGGGCTGGGCCTCCCCCTTGTGATTTACTTACTTCCTTATTTTATACTCGCTTGCATTCGCTATCCTTCGTCCACGTGTAGGGTCAGTCTTTACAAACACTGACATTTGTCCCATCAGTCCAATCCCGGAATTGTTGGGGATGGTTTGATAAAGCTGCAGAGTACGGCTCTGTCAGGCGCTGGGTCTTATCTGGAAGGGTAGTAAGGATAACCTCCCCAAGGTATCTTGGATCTCCTTACGAATTCGTCCCTATACCGGTTTCACCCCTTTGTTCTGGTGGGACTATGGATCTGCCGAGGACTACACTGTCCTCGGCTGCCTCCCAAAATTCTTTTGTGCTCTGTGTTGTAGAGCTTGGGCCACAGCTCTCCTCGGATTGGGCCTTCGGACTCTCTAAGGGCAAATGGGCCTGGTCCACGAATTGTTGGGCCCCACAATTATTATTTATTTACATTTTTGATGCTATGTTATTAAAATTATTTTTTGATTTTTTGGACTTTGTTTCAATTTTTGTTTGAAATCAAAGTAATTTTGAGAAAGAATACCATATTTCAAATCTATGATTTCTCATATAAAATCATAGAAAAATAGCATAAAATTTTTTATTATACTTAAATATTTAATGCACCATTTAAAAATAATAATATAAGAAAACAAAAGTGTGTGTATATATATATATATATATATTACATATCACAAAAAGGAGTTAATAAGCATAAGGAGGAATACCATATATTTTAAATCAATTATTATTATTATGGCAAATAAAAATATTTTCTTTTATAAAATTTATAAAATAATTATCTAAATTCATTTAATATAAATAATTAATGCACAACTAGATATAATTAATATATGCATTTATTTCATTGGTTAGTAAAAGGCTAAACAAAGAGAATCTCAACATATTGATTGATATTTTGCGCCATGTGTACCATTTAATTTTTAATTTTGTGCTAAGTAAATTATTGAGTATAAAAATCGAAGGGTCCAAATTCAATTAGATTTTTAATTGGATTTCAATTGGAGTCCAATTTTCTGCCACATGTTCATCTAAGCTTTTTATTTTTGTGGCAAGTGAATTATTAAGTGCAAAAACCGAAAAGTCTAAAATCAATTAAATTTTAAATCATATATATATATATATAATGAGAAACCATTACATATTTTAGAAATGTATAGTTTTTAAAAAGTGTAAACTAATACCATGTATAATTTGAATATTTTATAAAAAAAAAAAAAAAAATTGAACCATATAATTGTGATTATTGTTAATTGTATTTGTGACTCCGTGCATATACACGGAGTTACACACTAAATCAACATAATTAACAAATAAATTTCACAATGGACTATCTTAAAATGCACCAGCTTTGTATTGTATTGTTCATTTAACATAATGAACAAACAAACAAAAGAAGCAAACTGCTTAATTATTCAATTAAGAGAGCAAAAGAATAATACTACTAACTAACTAATGTGAAACCTAGTTATTCAAAAACGTCCAAAGCAAGCAAAAATTAAGAGAGAAAAAGAATAATACTACCAATTAGGAAGAGACTGATTCCAGCCTGACCTATTGTTTAGAGGAAGTGATGATCTCTGGACTGACAACAAGGCGCACAAATCTTACACAAAGTTATCAGTTAGGAAATTTCTAATATTGATTTTTCTTGTTTTAGTTAACAAGAGTATAATTTCAATAAAAAAGAAAAAGAAAAAGAAAAAGAAGAGAGTATAATTTCGATAATGAGATTTTGAAGTATCTAAATTTATACTTCAAATTCTATGGAAGAAATGTTAATTCACAAATTCTACTTACAACCATCTCATACAATCAACTTTATATTACTTCTCATATATTATCACTACCACCATTGTTGCCAACGTGGTTGTTGCTACCATCATCTCAGCACTTGCTATTAATGGTGGTAAAAGTGTAGATAACTCAAGAACCGCCCTCACTACCACTACTGAACCTCCATCATCAGTACCGTCATTGCATGTTGGTGTCTCTAGTCCACTGCCATTGCCGCCACTTATTATTACTACCGTTCTTGTCGTCACCATCATTGGCACAATAACATCATATTACTAGCATGATACCATTCAACCAATTGAAACTGTTTGCCATCAAATTTCTCCTCCTCCAACTATTAAATTATTGTTGAAAAAAAAATCATTGCCACTATCATTATTATTATGGTGGTAAATATTGTAATATGTAAGTTTCTTAGATATTATTGAATACTCATCTAAGTAATACAAATTTAAACTAATAGAATGAAAAAATTCAAATCCCATTATTTTGTAAGTTCTAATTAACTCAAGGAGACGGTGTAAATTTTTTTGTCCTTGAATAAGGGACGTGGGTTCAAATTATGCTAACACTAAAAATCAATTATGTTGATCGGATATAAAGATTAATTATTATAAAGAGGACACCACAAATCCAAATGCTAATCATATCTTTAAAAGAAGTTCCATGTTTCCGAACATTTTTAAATTCTCTATAAACCATTGTGCCACTTGTAGTCTTTGTAATAGATCAAATTTGTAGGAGTCTAGGGCTATTGTACGGCACCAAGATCCCTGGCCCATACAGGCCCCGGGCCCAGTCCCAATGGTACAGCGCCGAGATCCCAGGCCCATACAGGCCTTGGGCCTAGTCCCATACTGGCCCTGGCACAGGCCTAGTAGAAAGGTCCAGTTATCCTGTGCCCTCCTTGGAGCTTCCTTAAATACACTGACAAGTGTAGGGCATTGAGTTCCAAGAGGTGATCGGTCAAACGTTCCCGGTCAAGTATACGAATCATTCCCACTAAAATGTGGTATGCACGGGAGACTGGGTTGCCGAACATAATCGGTCCAGAAGAAATCAAGTTCCAAGACCATAAATGCAGCACCGCCCTCTCACCTAAACATCCACTAAAATCAAATAATATTGGACTTTCAATAGCACAAACGGTGACTGTAATCATAATCTCCCCACTAACCTTGGCTATAAATAGAAGAAAGTTGGGAGAAGAAGGGGTTGAGAAAATTTGAGAGAATATAGTCAAATGAGTAAATATCAACTAAGCGTTGTTTTGAGTCTCTCTGCCGAGAACGACCCATAGTAGGAAATCCTCATGCCCACTACAAATAAATTGTAAGTCCAAGTGTTCTAAGGCCCAGAAGTCTTATACTTGGTTCCTACTATTGGCGCCCACCGTGGGGCCCTCCTACGAAGCTGTGGTTCGACTGAGACTCAAACGACAAGAATGTCTGAGGAGCGTTCAGGAGAGCGTGCACCGAGCGGCTCCATGGGATCTTCCCGGGGATCAACATGGAGGGAGAGAAGGCAGAAACGGCGAGAAGATAGGGAGCACCCAAGAGGGGAGGAAATGTCCGGATTGGGAGAGGAGTCGGCTCAGACACACTGGACGGTTTCAGACGTCTCGGCACATCGGCAGTATGACGAAAGGGACCGAGAGCTGGAGCGGTTACGCAGACTGGTGATGGATTTAGAGCTGGAAGCAAGGGGTCGACGACATGAAAGGAATTGCGACCCCCGGCAAAGGAGAAACCATGGCGAGGACTCTAGCCGATCTAGTACGCAGCAACCCCGAGACCGATCGCGTTCCCAAGAGTCACACCGACAACCACGGGAACCACGTCATCGGCGGAACCGTTCACGGTCGCATGGTTACGATCACCAAGGATCAGAATCGCCGGAGGAACGACTGCACCACAATGCCGCCATGGACGCCATGAGCCGAGCCTTGCGGATGGCGGCCCGGTCACCATTCTCCGATGAAATTGAACGGGCCCCAATGCCGAGCAGATTCACACGACCACCATTCAATTCGTACGAGGGGAGGACAGACCCCGTGGAGCATGTTAGCCATTACATCCACATGATGTCTTTGCATGCGCACAACGATGCATTGATGTGTAAGGTATTCCCCTCTAGTCTCGGCTCTACTGCACTGAGATGGTTCAATGGGTTGCGGAAGGGTTCTATACACAGCTTCGCCGAGCTGATTCAAGAATTCGACAGCAGGTTCGTGACATATAGCCGGGTGCAACAGCCGGTTGACGCACTACTTTCCATGAAGATGAGGGTCGGGGAAACCCTTCGGAGTTATGCCAGTCGATACTGGGAACTCTACAACGAGATTGGGGGAGGAAACGAGAAAATTGCAGCAAGCACCTTCAGGATGGGGCTCCCTGAAGATTCTGAATTACGGGAGTCACTGACGAGAAGACCCCCCGAGGATATGAGACAACTGATGAGACGCATAGAGGAGTACAAACGCCTGGAGGATGACCGGCTGCAAAGCAGGGGGAAAGCTCCTTTAGTGGGAAGATCTAGGCAAAGCATTCTGCCAACGAAACCAAAAAGAGACTTCAGAATGCAGGAACCAGAGGTGCAGATCGACGGGGTTAATGTAGTGTTTAAGGAGCCTGTGCACAAGATCTTGGAACGGATAAAAAATGAGCCATTCTTCAGGTGGCCGAACAAAATGGGGGGCGACCCATCTCGGAGGAACCAAAACCTATACTGCACCTATCACAGAGACAAGGGGCACACCACCGAGCAGTGTCGGGTGCTAAAAGATCATCTCGGACAACTAGTAAGGTCCGGGTACCTGAAAGAATTTGTAGCAGATTCTAGTGACCGAGAAACCGGGCAGGGCGCCCAACAGAAAGGGAATCCCCTCCCACCACCCCTTGGGATAATCGAAGTCATCCATGCCGCACCAAGAAGGGCAGCAGCAGTAAAAAGGGTGTTGACAGTGGCCTGCACGGAGGGAGAATCATCCAAGAAGAAAAAAGTTGGACGGCTATCCATCTCGTTCTGAGAAGACGATTTTGAAGGGACGGTCTAACCCCACGACGATGCTTTGGTGGTGACAGCCCGGATAGGCGGATTCCTGGTGAAAAGGGTAATGATTGATCAAGGAAGTGGGGCTGACGTCATGTACCCGGACCTCTTTGAAGGGCTCGGGTTAAAGACCCAGGATTTGGCAAAGTACGACACGCCGTTGGTCTCGTTCGACGGGAGAGTTGTAATTCCCGAGGGGTAAATCTCTCTCCTAGTGGACATGGAAGGCAAGGGAGTTATGGTTACATTCATAGTAGTCCGATCATTCGCACCATACACTGCAATCCTAGGAAGGCCGTGGATTCACGCCATGGGGGCTGTTCCGTCCACCCTTCACGTGAAAGTAAAATTTCCTACTGAGAATGGAGTTGCCGTGGTAAGGGGGAGCCAACAGGTGGCGAGGCAGTGCCTTGTCGCCGCGGTCAGGTGGGAGAAGGAGCAGCTCGGTCGAGCTGATGAAAACGAGAAAGACAATTCATAGCAATTACAGAAACCCCGAGGGGAAACTGGGGCGGACGTTGCCGAAGAGGTGCTGAAGGTAAGAATTCTCCCAGATACTGACAGATATTTCCAGATAGGTACAAGCATGAATGACCGGGAAAGGGTAGAGATGTTGTTGTTCCTGTTACAGAACATAGATGTTTTCGCATGGAGCCCGTACGAAGTGCCCGGCGTAGATCCCGAGTTCATTGTCCATAGACTCAACGTGGATCCATTATTCCCCCCGAAGAAGCAAAAACCGAGAAGAGCGTCAAAAGAACACGTCGATGCAGTAAACCTGGAGGTACAGCGGCTGAAGGAGGCCGGGGCAATAAAGGAGATATTTTTCCCGAAGTGGTTGGCAAACACTGTCGTGGTGAAGAAGAAGAGCGGGAAATGGAGAGTTTGTGTGGATTTCACAGACTTGAACAAGGCATGTCCCAAGGACCCATTCCCGATGCCCAAGATTGACCAGCTAGTAGATGCAACATACGGGCACCCGAGGATGAGCTTCCTAAATGCCTTCCAGGGCTACCACCAGATTGCCTTGGCACCCGAAGACCGAGAAAAGGCAGCATTTATCTCCCTAAATGCAAACTATCGCTACGAGGTCATGCCGTTCGGATTGAAGAATGCCGGGGCTACGTATCAGCGAATGATGACGAGAATGTTCCGAGAAAAAATTGGATGTACGGTTGAAGTTTATATCGACGACATGGTGATAAAAAGCAGAATCGAGTCACAGCATACCGAAGATCTCCGGGGAGTGTTCGAGATACTTCGTCGGCACAAATTGCGCCTGAATGCCGAGAAGTGCACTTTCGGAGTGGGGGCTGGTAAGTTCCTGGGATATCTGATCTCTACTCGGGGAATAGAAGCTAACCCCGACCAAATAGAAGCCGTGAACCGCCTCAAACCACCAAGCAATCCCAAAGAGGTGCAAGTGCTCACTGGAATGTTAGCCGCCCTGAACCGATTTATCTCCAAGTTTGCCGATCGCTGCCGACCGTTTTATCAGCTTCTGAAAAAATGGAAGGGGTTTCGATGGGACGAGAGTTGTGATGAAGCTTTTCGAGAACTAAAGGAATATTTGGCAAAGACGCCGAGGTTAACGGCCCCGGAACCCGAGGAGGATCTATTTATGTATCTTGCAGTCACCGATCATGCCGTAAGTGCTGTATTGCTGAGGGACCGGGGAGTGCAAATGCCGGTGTATTACGTGAGCAAAACCTTGGTCGATGCCGAGACAAGGTACCTGCCTCTTGAGAAGTTAGTTTTGGCTCTGGTGCACGCCACGAGGAAGTTACCACATTACTTCCAGGCACACACAGTGTTCGTCCTCACCGAGTATCCGTTGCAGACACTGTTGAAAAGATCAGACTTCACAGGGCGGATTGCCAAATGGGGGACTCGGTTAGGGTCATTTGACATAAGATACCGACCTAGAAGCTCGGTGAAGGGACAGGTTCTCGCCGATTTCATTGCAGAATTTACACCCAGGAATGAAGGCAAAATGATCTGTAGTGCGGAGATTTGCCCATGGAGATTATTTGTGGACGGCGCGTCAAATGCTATGGGGGCCGGGGCTGGCATTGTCATAATCACCCCTGAGGGTATACGGCTGGAACACTCCTTCAGATTGGGGTTTAAAGCCTCGAGCAACGAAGTCGAATATGAAGCCCTACTGGCCGGGTTGAGGGCAGTGTTACATCTGGGCGCGAAGGACGTAGAGATCTACTCGGACTCTCGGCTGGTTGTCTATCAGATCACAGGGGACTTCGAGGCTCGGGATCCCCGAATGAAAGCTTATCTAAGTACGGCAAAGCAGATTATCGGCCAGTTTGGAACGGTAAAGATATCCCTGGTATCCCGGTCACGAAACAAGCACGCTGACTCTCTTGCCACGTTAGCCTCATCGGCTACCGAGGACACACCGAGGCTTATCACGATAGAACTTGTAAGGGAGCCAAGCATCTCTGTGAAGAGTGTTCACGACCAGGCCGGAGTAGAGGTTGCGCAGGTGGCAGTGGCTGGTCCATGTTGGATGAACCCGATCATAGACTTCCTTGCCGAAGATAAAGTTCCAGAGGATGAGGCCGAGGCCAACAAGATTCGACGAATGGCTCCTAGGTATTGGCTGTCTTCGGACCGAAAGTTGTACCGAAGGTCCTTCGCAGGCCCTTACCTCTTGTGCCTACATCTCGAGAAAGTCAATGAGCTTCTGGCCGAGCTGCATGAGGGAGTGTGCGGCGGGCATGCTGGAGGACGATCTTTAGCACACAGAGCGATGACACAAGGGTTTTGGTGGCCACAGATGCAGAAGGATGCCGCCGGATACGTTCGGAGTTGTGAACAGTGTCAAAAACACGCCCCAATGATCCATCAGCCTGCAGGATGTCTAAATCCTGTCAGCAGCCCGTGGCCATTTGCACAATGGGGGCTTGACATCCTCGGGCCATTCCCCCGAGCAACGGGGAACCGCCGTTTTGTGTTGGTGGCTGTAGATTACTTCACAAAGTGGGCTGAAGCTGAAGCCTTGGCTAATATCCGGGATACTGACGTGAAAAAATTTGTATGGAAAAACATAGTCACAAGGTTTGGGGTGCCGAATTCGCTAGTGACAGACAATGGGCTACAGTTCGACAGCAACGCTTTTCGGACTTTTTGCAGCGAGCTCGGCATCAAAAACAAGTATTCAACCCCGGCATACCCACAAAGCAACGGCCAAGCTGAAGCCGTATTTTGAACGGGCTCAAGAGAAGGTTGGATGGAGCGAAAGGAAGATAGGCAGACGAACTACCCAGTGTATTATGGCCTACCGAACAACCCCCAGGAGATCCACAGGGGAAACCCCGTTTTCTCTGACATACGGAGCGGAAGCAGTGATACCAACCGAGGTGAGTTTATGCAGTGCACGGGTCGCCGGGTTTGACCCCGTACAGAACGCCGACCTGATGATGGAGCATTTGGATTGGCTAGAAGAATGCAGAGAGGCCGCGACCATACGGCTTGCCGAGTATCAGCAGAAGCTGGCCCAAAGGTACAACCGAAATGTAAAGAGCAGGGAATTCAGTGCCGGGGAGCTAGTGTTAAGAAGGGTAGTGGGGAACATGCGGGACATGGCTGCAGGGAAGCTTGCTCAGAGTTGGGAAGGACCATACAGAGTCACAGCCATCGTGGGTGCAGGGGCCTACTACTTGGAAGACCTTGACGAGAGGCCGCTCCCCCGACCATGGAACGCCAACAACTTGAAGAAATTCTACGCATAATCATTGGTGTAAGCCAGAACTTGTATTCCATTAAAATTAAGAGCATGATTAACTTTTTTGTATATGCTGTTTTTGACTCTGTAACCGCACACCAAGAGAATTACAAATAAATCTCTAAGGACAGAAACCTGACCCTCGGCTCGATCAATATCGCCGAGCAGGTGGAAACCTTACAAATGAATCTCTAAGGACAGAAACCTGACCCTCGGCTCGATCAATATCGCCGAGCAGGTGGAAACCTTACAAACAAATCTCTAAGGACAGAAACCTGACCCTCGGCTCGATCAATATCGCCGAGCAGGTGGAAACCTTACAAACAAATCACTAAGGACAGAAACCTGACCCTCGGCTCGATCAATATCGCCGAACAGGTGGAAACCTTACAAATAAATCACTAAGGACAGAAACCTGACCCTCGGCTCGATCAATATCTTACAAACAAATCACTAAGGACAGAGACCTGACCCTCGGCTCGTTCAATATCGCCGAGCAGGTAGAAACCTAACAAGCGAATACTCCAAGGACGAAAACATGATTCTCGGTTAAACCAAAGCCTGATGAAATTCTAACCCTTTTACAAATACTAAATCAATTAGTGCTCTCAAAATTACACAAAGCGCCGCGCAAACAGGTTTCCGGGGGTACCATTCTACTAAGCGGCCATAGCACTGGCATGATTCAAGCAAAACACATAAATAGATATAACAAATTGAAGCGGAAAAAGAAAACGGACTATTAATTAAGCAAATAAAGGCAATTGTTCAGTCACCACATCCCGGTGACGTGGGCAAATAAAACCAGCAAATTAAGGCAATTGTTCAGTCACCACATAAAGGTGACATAGGCAAATAAAACTGACAAAATAAAAATAAGCTAGCAAAGAAAAATGAAATTAGCTGGGAGGTTGAGTTGGCGGTGTCACTTCCTGCTGGACGGTCAGTTGGAAAGGCGGATCCCCACCGAGAAGCTCCTGCACAGTCGGGATACTAGTGGCTTCCATTTCCTCGGGCTCGACGTGAGCATCGATTTGTTCGACCAGCTCCCTCATACTTGCCGTCTCCTCCTTATCAATAGCAACCGGGGCATCCTGGGCGGCAGGAGCAGGGCTCGGGAAAGGAATTTGGCCGGGGTCTCTAAGTTGTGAATCCTCGGGAACTCCTATTGCTTGGAGAGTAGCAAACCAACCGGCCTCGAAACCCATATGCCGAGCCCGAGCCACCACCGGCTCTGCGGAATTTTCGGCATCAGCAAAACCGACATCGTACCATTTTTGCTCTGCGGCCGCCAAGCCTGCCTGGAGGTCCGCAATCTCCTCGGCGTTGGAGCTGTTAAGGCTGATGGCTTTGGCTAGCTTGACCTCCGTCTCATTCTGCTGAGTCAGGAGCTCCGCATACCTTTTCTCGGCCAATGCCCGGTTCTTCTCCGCGGCAGCAGCCTTTTTCTCAGCAGACTCAGCAGCCTTCAGCTTTTCCTTTGCCGTTTTCACCGCTGACTCCCGCGCCTCCTTCTCGCGCTCGTTCTCCTCGGCAAGCTCCCGCGCCCTGGCAGCCACAATGTGGGCCATTTGAGCGGCCTAGCAAGCACAAAGGTTAGAAAAAAAACAAAAGGAAATCTGTATGAAGAAGTAGATGGACAAAAGAATTACCGCAATGGCGTGCCACTCTAATCGGCGCCCCACAGACTCCTCGGATCCATCCTCAAAGGCATGCACATCCTCGGGAAGTTGGAGGGCTTTAGCCAAAGCTTGGGCAATACGGCCGCCCTCACCTTTATCCCACATCCGAATACAGGCGGTCGAGGGCAATGGCTTGCCGTCTAGAAGGAGCTTTGGCTCCTACGCTAGAGCCACTTGGGAGGAGGACGCGCCCCCCGTGCCAGCTTCGGTTGGCGGCTCGCGGATAACGATTCCACCTGTTGGTCGGGGAGGAGTCTGGACAGCGGCATCTCCCGGGGCCGTGGAAGGTTGATCGGTGACTTTTTGCTTCTTTCGGGCACGTCCGGCTTGCGTGGAGGATAAGGGCTGAGGCGCTTGTCCCCGGCCCTGGGAAAGCGGAGGCTGATTGGGTTGCCGGGTACTGGGCACGAACCGTTCTATCGTCATCACCTTCCGTGATACCATCCTTCCGCTAGGTTGGATAGCTTCAGCTAGCAGGGCAGCCGCTTCTGTCACTTGTTGTTGAGGCACGGCGGCTGGATTCTCGGGAATAGGCTGCTCTTGCGCTTGGCCTTCTTGCTGTATGGCTTCGTGGGCTATCTCCCTGAGGCGCCGGGATGCTCGTTCTGCGGATTCGTCTCGCAAAGGGGCTAGCTCGTCCGCACAGGTAAACCGCCGACCAAATTCTCTCGCTTCCCCGGTTGTTAGCTTTGGCGGCAAAAAGTTCACGTACCGGGCGTCTATATACGATAGTAGGGGGCTGTCAACTATGAGCGCCTGCTTGAAAGCCTGCCAGGTAGAATAAACCGGCTCTACTCCGAGGATCAAGTGCGAGGCCCGGAGTTGCCCGTCCCAATGCACGTATATCTCGGAACGGAGGACGAAGTTTAAGTCCTTGACGTGGACGGGTCTAAGGTCCTGCACAAACACTTTGCCGTCTGCAAAAGAACAGGTGACAAATTAGTCTCTAACAATAAAAAGTTTTTTACTCCAACAAGAAGAAAAGAAGAGGTGGAGGAAGGCAATTATGCGAGGGGGAGGGTACGAACCCACTTCACGCCGTGTAAGAGGGCAAGGGATCTCCCCGGCAAACCAATTGCCGCGCACCCTAACGAACTCTCCGGCGGAGTTCCTGTTCGAATCAGGTAGGCATGATATCAGCCGTACCCGAGCGTCTCTTGTCTTTAGGTAATAATTGGTGGCTTTGCTCCCACAGAGGCTATACATTTGGTTAATATCATGGTGGTCTAGCTGCAAGTTAAAGGTGTGGTTCAGCTTACTGACACAACTGACTACCCGGTAAAAATTGGGGGGAAGTTGGTCGGGGCACAGCCCATAGTAAGTGAGTGTGTTTATCAAGAGGGGATCTACGGGGAACCTGACCCCACCTTCTAAAATGGATATCAAAGGAAAGAAGGCTGTACCCTGCCCTCGGTGGAGTTCAATGTCACTCTCGTGACAGTAAGCCACATCCACGTCATTGGGAATGTTAAATTTATTCCTAAAGGTGGCCAAAGCGGCCGAGGATTCTATAAGGTAAGAGTAACCCATCTCTAATGCCTAAAACTACGAAAGTGAACTCAAAGAAATAAAGCTGAAGGAACAGGAAGGGGAAGAAAAACTTACTTTGGGTTCTAAGGAGGAAAAGAACACTGAGCAAGCAAGCGCATAGAAATGTGGTCGGCAGAGAGTAAGCACTAAAGATCAGAGGCGAAGAAAAAATGGAATAGTGTTCAGAGGGGGACTATTTATAGAGCTAAAAAGAAATGGGGGAAGAAGAAACGCCTAATCAAGCAATAAATGGGCACAGTGTACGAACGACCCAGCGAACGCCAAGCGTAACCGATTTGCGTGCCGCTTCGGTTCGCGAACCGTCAGGCAATAATGACGACTGCACTTGGCGCCGCGAAATGACGCGTCTTTTGAGAAGAATATTGATGAAAAGTAACAGTCATAAGTCCCAGGCTAAAATATTCCCGAGGTCAGAAGGCCCAGGCAGCTCCTTGATTCTTCTCGGCGACTGAGTATGAATCAAGGGGGGGCTATTGTACGGCACCAAGATCCCTGGCCCATACAGGCCCCGGGCCCAGTCCCAATGGTACAGCGCCGAGATCCCAGGCCCATACAGGCCTTGGGCCTAGTCCCATACTGGCCCTGGCACAGGCCTAGTAGAAAGGTCCAGTTATCCTGTGCCCTCCTTGGAGCTTCCTCAAATACACTGACAAGTGTAGGGCATTGAGTTCCAAAAGGTGATCGGTCAAACGTTCCCGGTCAAGTATACGAATCATTCCCACTAAAATGTGGTATGCACGGGAGACTGGGTTGCCGAACATAATCGGTCCAGAAGAAATCAAGTTCCAAGACCATAAATGCAGCACCGCCCTCTCACCTAAACATCCACTAAAATCAAATAATATTGGATCTTCAATAGCACAAACGGTGACTGTAATCATAATCTCCCCACTAACCTTGGCTATAAATAGAAGAAAGTTGGGAGAAGAAGGGGTTGAGAAAATTTGAGAGAATATAGTCAAGTGAGTGAATATCAACTGAGCGTTGTTTTGAGTCTCTCTGCCGAGAATGACCCATAGTAGGAAATCCTCATGCCCACTACAAATAAATTGTAAGCCCAAGTGTTCTAAGGCCCAGAAGTCTTATACTTGGTTCCTACAGCTATAAATGAATCAAGTTAGTTATGAACAACTCAAACTCAGCTCGGGAAAAAAAACTTGTTTTATGTAATTCGTTTGTTTATCAAACAAGCCAAATTTAGGTTTGACTATTAAATAATTCAAAATCAAACATAATAATATGTTCGTAAATAAGCTTATTAACATAAGGCTTGATCTAACTATATATAATATTACATCTTTATATGTATATTTTTCTAAAAATACACTTATATAAATTTAAAATTAAATTGTATAAGTTTGTAAACTAAGTCCATATAATATCAAATTATTATATGTATTTATTGATAACGTAAACAATTTATTCATAGTGAACATTTATATATATTTGTGAATAATGGTTTTATCACATAATGAAAAAAAAAAATTAAGTAGCTCGTAAATAAGCTCTAGATTGATCGACCAACAAACTGAATCAAACTTGAACACATAATCTTATATCCTATAAGTAATAAGCTCCAACCTGCATGGCGTTCGAAATAAAACTAACTGAACAGCCCTATGTGGGACATTTTTTAAATTCAAAGATCCAACCATATTTTACACCCTTTTACCCTTGAACTCTTTTATCTACCTGAAAAAGTCCTGAACAAATTACAAAATAAAAAGAACCTGCTATTTAACTCAGCTTTCCCTCTAATTCATTAAAAAAAATGGGTAAAATAGTTAGCAGAGCGTATATTTATGGACCAAATTTGGTTATTTTTGAAATATTTTGTATATGTTTGGTATTGGCCCAAATTTTAGTGTTGTCAATTACAACTGTGAGTTTTAATTAACTCAACTAATAAAGTTTTTTGTCATCAAATAAAAAACTTAGGTTCATCCCCTGACAATACCAAAAATCATAGGTGTGTCTTATGATAATGAGTAATCATAGCTTAAAAACTATTTCTTTGAAAAAAAAAAAACTCTTATAGCTTTCCCTAAAAATGTCATTTCTCTTCTGGCAAAATTTGCAAAATAATATTTTTTTTTAGGGAAATTTTAGGTGGCTGGTACGAGAGCGAAGTTATTTAGTTATGTAGACTCTTTCTAAAACTTGAGTTTCAACCCAAAATTGAGTTTATCAAATTTGAGTTTCAATTAGTTTAAGTTGCGTGATAGTCTAACGTTATATAACAAATTAAAACTCAAGTTTACTATACTCGATTTTAGATTGGAATTTGAATTTATTAAACCCAATTTTTAAAAAGAGCCTAAGTAACTAAATAACTTTGCTAGTGTTATTTTCCTAAAATTTTCCTATTAAGCAAAATTTGCCTTCCCCTTCTCTATCTCCCTCCAAAAATAACAGAATGTCTCTCTTTCTTCTGAACCCTCCATCTCCACCACCCTCTAAACTCCTCAAACTCAAACACAGACACAAACACAAACACTCTCCCTTCTCCACTCCCCCAATTCCACCACTCCTCCCTCCCAAAAACTCCTCCACCTTCAAACCCCTCAACTCCACACAAAAGCTCCCTTCAAACCCCAATCCCTCTCTCTCCAAAACCCTCAATTCCCTCAAACCTTACCTCCTCTCTCAGCACAAACCCATATTATTCGGCTGGCTCTGCAGCCTCATCTCTGTCTTCTCCCTCTCCAAGCTCGTCCCCAAGCTCTCCCAATTCTCCTCCACCGTCACCACCACCACCACCACCGCCCTCAAGTTGAGAGACCAGGGTTTGGTCTTGGGGGCTTTGCTGTTGGTCCGATTCGTCGCCAGTTACTGGCAGCAAGCGTTCCTGTGGGACGCTGCTTTGAACGCCGGGTTTCGACTTAGGCTCCATGTTTTTGACCGGGTCCTGCAGAGGGACCTTGCGTTTTTTGAATCTTCAGGTGCTGTTTCGTCTGGAGATATCGCGTATCGGATCACTGCTGAGGCCGCCGATGTGGCCGATACGATCTATGCTATTCTCAATGTGAGTTTGTTGTATTAGTTTATTGGGAAATGAATATGATCACTCCGTGTTTATGGGTGTGTTTGTATAAGCTGTTTGGAAAACTGTGTTTTGACTTTAAAATGAGTGTATGTAAAAGAGCTACGTGGAGTTCTGGTTGCAAAAACAGAGTTTTGAATTTTAAAAACGCTCTTTTAAACTCCTACAAAAGAACCCAGTTCTCAGAATCTTATCCATTTATTGTGAAATGAGAGAATTGGAATTTGTCAGATCATCAATAATTTAAATAGCTAATTTGTGTAGTTAATGACTTAATGATGTTTTATTATGATTTAGAAGGTGGTATGTATTGCTATTATTAAAATGTTGTCGACATAGTAATTGAATTTTCAAGGTCTTAGGTGGTAGTCACATGTATGGAGTTAGTAACCATTATGTGTGTGCTTGCTTTTGTATTGCAGACCATTGTACCCAGTACTTTGCAATTGTCCGCAATGGCAGCACAGATGTTAATGATCAGCCCTGTGCTTTCTTTGATTTCAGCTATGGTGAGGAACAAATTAGGAGTATTTCACTGAAAATATTTTGGTGGTTGCTGGTTGTGCATTTTGATTAAGGGTTTGTGTGGTGCAATTATAGGTAATTCCGTGTATGGCTCTTACCATTGCCTATCTTGGTGAGAAACTTAGAAAGATATCCAAGAGGGCACGTATGAGCATTGCTTCCCTCTCAGCCTATCTAAATGAAGTACCTTCTGTTCCTTTTACTTAAAAAATCTCCTCTGCTTAAACTTGTGTTTTGGATGTCACTTTGGTTGGGTTTCTTATTACTCTTGTCTTTTGATGACTCATGATAACCTGTCAAAATCCTTGAAAAGGCATTTCTCTCTCTTTTGTGTGTATCTACTGTTAAGCTTTCTTTATGCTTGAATGTGTGGATTTAATTATATCGTATAACTTATACATGTTTTAGGCCCTTCCAGCGATTCTATTTGTGAAAGCAAGCAACTCAGAGCCGTGTGAGAGTGCCCGGTTTCAAAGGCTTGCTCACACTGATTTATGTGAACATTTGAAGAAGAAGAAAATGAAAGCATTCATACCTCAGATGACACAGATTATATATTTTGGAGCATTATTTATATTTTGTGTTGGCTCACTGGTGGTTTCAAGCGGTTCTTTTGATGGCTGTAGCATGGTTTCATTCGTAACGTCATTGGTTTTTTTAATTGAGCCAATTCAGGTAGTACTATATGCTGACAATATATTTTTTCCTTTTTTTGCTTGTTTGTTTCATGGGTCAGTCCTTTTTAATGTTTTTAAAACTGTCATGAACTTTCACGAATTTCATTACATTCTACCGGTAACTTTAGCTTGTTCCATATACCAAAAAAAAAAAAGGGTAGTTCAAAGGTCTCTTGCTAGCTTCTTCTCTGTTTCCTCTCTCTCTCTCTCTCTCTCTCTCTCAGGAAAAAAAATAGTACAGAGCCATTTTGCTATTCATTCTTTTATTATCATGCCTCAGCCGTTGAGGAGCTGACATAAGTTATCACTCTGAATATAAAAGCATCATGCAGGGTGTGGGAAAGGCATACAATGAGTTGAAGCAAGGAGAACCAGCTATTGAACGCCTGTTTGAGTTGATGAGGTTCAAGTCTAAGGTACATCTATCTGTAATTTTAGCCTTTTTTTTTTTTTCTTGTTAATTTTTATTTTAATATTGAGGATCACACTTTATGAATTATTAAGAAAAAATTTCCAAAAAGGAGAGAATGAGATCATTGTTAAGTAATAATTCTTAGAAGTTTGTTAGGAAACATCAACCTTCTTGTTTACCTGTGATTGATATCAGCTTACTGTTTGTGTTTATTACTTTATCTGTTAAACCTTGATTAGATGCCTTATTTATGCAGTCTGCATTTACAT
The DNA here is from genome assembly GCF_001633185.2 of Quercus lobata. Lineage (NCBI taxonomy): Eukaryota > Viridiplantae > Streptophyta > Magnoliopsida > Fagales > Fagaceae > Quercus > Quercus lobata. The sequence continues at coordinate 38,655,251 of NC_044910.1, forward strand.
GTCGTGTCTAGCCAATCCCTTATTTGTTCTTGGCACTAATTTAGGCAAAGGTGCCTTGGAGAATTATTGTCATTGACAATCTGTGGTTGAGACTCTCTCTCTCTCTCTCTCTCTCTCTCACACACACACACACACAAAAAGTTAGGAACGTTTAAGAAAAGAGAATACATCTTCATGCTTCAGAATTGAAAAAATTTAGAAGTTGAGCATTCAGAATAAAAACGATAGCCTTTTCCTCAAAATAATAAGTTTTGGTAGTGATCTCTTCTGTGCCAATAATCACCATTTCTTTTGGTGTACCTGCTGGAATTTTTTGGGACATGTAACTCTGTCATTTATGCATCTTTGCATGTGATAGCTTCCTAGTGCAATTTTTTAAGTGACAATTAATACGGGGTTGTAATACCTTTTGGTGCTATATAATTTGTTATCTTTGAAAACTAATATATCATGCTATCCATTTTAGTGCCTAAGAACTATGGAGTTATATATCAATTAATGAATCATGTTATTGAATATTTGTAATGACTGATAACAACATATGCTTTTATTCATATTATAATATTTGGACCAATATATCTGTTCTCTTATTTAGATAATATTGTGATTTTTGTTATGTTGATAAATAAATTTAAAAAAAAAAAAAAAAAAAAACTGGAGAGTTCGTAAATTAATATATTCTTGAATACAGGTCATTGAGAAATCAGATGCCATTGACTTGTACAATATCACAGGAGAGGTGAAATTTTGCGATATCTCATTTAGATATGGGGACAATATGCCCTTTGTTTTGAATGGATTGAATCTCCATGTCCAAGCTGGAGAGACCATAGCTCTTGTTGGGCCCTCTGGTGGAGGAAAGACGACCCTTGTAAAATTGCTTCTCCGGCTTTACGATCCTTTATCTGGTTAGCCTTTCTTTTGAACTACAGCAAATTGCTCAACTTATACCATTCATTTTTGCACTTAGAGAAGTTAATTTTTCTTTCTAATTGAGAATTTGTACCTTTTCTTTACACACAGGTTGCATACTTATTGATAACCATAACATACAAGACATCCGGTTGGATAGTTTGAGGAGACATGTCAGCCTGGTTCCTCAGGATATAGTAAGTTACTAAACATCACCCTCTTTTTTTGGATGGAAAAGGTAGAAGACCTATAGGAGCTTCACTGAATGTCCTCAAAAGTATGACGTCTTACTCAACCTCATGATGTCCATAAGTTGACCTAATGGTCCGTTTGGATTGAGGAGAGAGAAGGGGAGTAGAGTAGAGTAAAATTGGCCCAAAATTAGTCTATTTTCAGCCAACTCTACTCTACTTCCTTCTACTCTCCCTCCCTCCTCCCTCAATCCAAATGGACACTAAAGCTTGTACCTGAAAAGATTTTATTATTATTTTATTTTCGTAAGTTCTGGAAGTTGTTTGATTTGCTGTTTTTTATGTATCCATATAACTTTGATGTGCCGATTGCTGTGGACTAAGGTACAACTGGCATACACCTGGCCAGATCCTTAGTTGAAAAATAGTTTGTTTTGTAGGGAATTAGTATGTTATGTTTTACCTAAAAGGCATGGTCCAAAGCTCCATTTTAAGGGTATCTTTTGGCTGGGTTTTATCAATATGTTATAGAAATGCATCAGGGACTTGTAATTGTAAATATGGAATCATGGTAATTTTGGGAATTGTATTCAAATGGTTTATCATGATAATATTTGTTTTGTGTTAGACACTTTTTTCAGGAACGGTTGCTGAAAACATTGGCTATAAGGATCTGTTGTCAAAAATTGACATGGATAGCGTTGAGCATGCAGCACAAACGGCAAATGCTGATGAATTTATCAGAAAACTTCCAGAAGGTTACAAAACTAATATTGGACCAAGGGGCTCAATTTTGAGTGGAGGCCAAAAGCAGAGGTGAGGCTTTAAATCTGAACTCTGATTCTGATATAACATAAAATATAATTGTTGTTGGGTAATGTTAATATGATTACTAGGCACAACCTTGAAATGAAAATCCAATTTTACTGTTTCTGTCCAATGAAATTGATTTTTGATTTGATTAATGTAACTATTAATTTCCTGTGTCTAGCTAATTTTCTTTGCAAAACTTTGTGGATTATTAACTATAGGCTTCCTCATTAATGCAGACTAGCACTTGCAAGGGCACTCTATCAGAATTCCTCTATATTGATACTGGATGAAGCAACTTCTGCTTTGGATAATAGGTCTGAGTTATTGGTGAGACAAGCTATGGAGCGCATAATGGAAAATCATACTGTAAGGACAATTACTCATTCTATTAGCTCTAACTGTATGTATGCATTTTAGTTAGGGTTAGGTAAAGAGTCAAGTTTTTTATACTGTAATGAAGTATCATTATGGCTTGGAATCCGTTTGCTTGAGCATTGATAAAGAATATTCCATAATGTAATGAAGTATTGTTATCTGCTGATCCACAAATGTGGACTAGCTCCTGCCTATAAGAATTTCCTTTACTGGTTTGTTTTTCAACATGCACTGCCATCTTGTGTGATTATCTATGCAATTTTTTCCCTTTTTTTTTTTTTAATGATGGATCGAATACCGTGCTTGTATGTTTATAGGTACTGGTCATTGCACACCGCATGGAAACAGTTTTGATGGCTAAGCGGGTATTCCTTTTGGATGATGGGAAGCTAGAGGAGCTAAATCGCTCAAAGCTTTTGGGTGGTAGTCACCATGACAAGGTGTTATCGACTGGGCTTGTGATCTGAGAACAGTGCAAAAGGTTATGGACTGACAATTAATAAATGGGTCATACCCTCATAGGAAGCAAAGTGAGAGTAACAACCCTGATGAGCTCCATGGTGGCTGTGATGCTCTATGTATTCATCCTAAGAAAGAAGCATGTCTACAGATGGTTGCAGAATAGAGCAAGTGCCTGTTTGAGATGAACAAATCAAATCCAATCCTTTAAGTTTTAACATCAGCAATCTCTCCAATCAAAAAAAAAAGAAAAAAGAAAAAAAAAGGGCAATCTCCGGTTCACTTGTATATTTTTCTTGTAGTTATGTGTTATGTTCCCTTGTAGTATGATTCTACTTTTATTTTTTTACAAGTTACAACAACCATGATGGGGATTCCACTCTGGATATCCTTTTAAAAGAGAACAAACAATGTTATTGAGTCATACAGTACTGAGTGAAAAAAAGAACATTAAATAACTTCACTATTGTAATTCCGATGTATAATGTCATTTGAATTGTTTGATAAAATGAATTCCGGTGACAAGTTTTAATATAAATCCGTGAAACTTGTAATTTAGCCAAAACAAAACTTTGCAAAACCCATAACATAAAACTGGTTTTGAAATCCCAATTTTAACATGAACTTTAAAAAAAAAAAAAAATCCAAAATATTAAAAAGTTAACGGTAGGTAACATTTTAAGTTTTTAACACAAAACTAAATTGGCAGGAAGTATAAAGATTAAGGATGCTGTTACCATCGTGCACTTCACAAATACAAGTTTTTGCGGAATAAAAGACGAGCAGTTCAAAATTTTAAAAATGAGTTTCACACTCTTACACACTTAAATTTTTTTTTTTTTTTTTTTTTGAAAGGCCTACACGCTTAAATTAACGCCAAACAGATATTTAAATTTAATCATCTATCTCAAATTATAAAAAGAAAAAAAAGAAAAGAAAAAAAGTCGAGTGCCACTAGCAAAAAAAGGGCGCTGTGCATGTGCTGATTTATATTAAAGCCCTCCTCAAAGGCTCGAAACTCACTATCATTTTTCCGCCTTCAAAAACTCGCGCCCTTCAAAGCTCCTTTCAGGCAGCGATTCTGTTTGGTGGATCAGGTAAACTATCACACACTTTTCAATTTGCTAACAAAAATGTTAGTATTACAAATTAGCGTTACCGTTTCTTTTCTACATTAAAAAAAAAAAAAAAAAAAAAAAAAAAAAAAAAAAAAAAAAAAAAAAAACCTACTCAGTTTCTCAGCAACCAAACGCAGCGTACTAGTAGTCAATTTTTTGTTTAGTACAGTAGCCTAAACCCTATCGTGATCGATATCCCATGCTCTCTTAGATCTGATTGCATTACATTTTTTTTTTATGCTACTGCATTTTTCATTTGAAAATTGGGTTAAATTTCGCTTATTTCATTTTCGTTAATTAATTATTTTTGGATCTCGGTTTCAAAATTTTTCACGTAATGATGGATTTGAAATGTTAATTATAAATGAAAATTTGTGAAAAATTGGCTTCTGAGAATGGTTTTATCAAAGGGGAATTTTTTTTTGATAGTGTGAAATAGCTATGTTAAAAAGGGTTGGTCCTAGTGAATGAATGTGAGAGTGCCTGCGAGTCTTGTTCACGCTTTTGGAGTTTTGATAATGGTATGAGTAAAGCTTGTGAGGCTACTGAAACATGTGCAAGACTGGCCAAAAGCCTCATAGCTCAACTGGTTGGCACCTCCTGATATTTTCAACAGAAACATCTAGGGATCAAATCCTCCCTCCCCAACTATTGAATTATATTATAAAAAAAAAGAATGTGTGAGACTGTGTAATGGTATGAGCAGAAAGCGAGTAGGAAACATAAACGTAAATTGTTATGTGAAAGAAAAAGCACGATAAGACAAGGGAGTTATGGCTGTAGTTACAAAATGAGTTAAAGAAAATATCATGTTAGTGTGGTAGTTGGCATGAATTGAAAGTAATGACGGTGGTAGGAGCTAGTTGAGAGGAGAGAGCGATGGGGGAGGGAATCTTTTAAAAGTAATGATGTGTGTGTGCGCGCGCGCGTGTGTGCCCATGTGTTTATAAACCTTGATATGCTTGTTAGAAGATTAAATTGTGACTATTTCTTCCCAATTTTCATTTTAAAATGAAACCTCTATCTTCCCTCTTACATTAATTTACTTCTACTTTTTGGTTAGAGCTTGGTCTGTCTTAAAGCGGAAGGCTATTTATTCCTCCAGGTTATATGATTTATTTTTATGCCAAACAAGTTAATGGAACTATGGGTGTTATGAATTTATTATAATTCAATCAGGAGTGTGGAGTATGGTGTTCCCACTTTTTGGGGTATCTTGGGTTATGCCTAAGGAGGTTGTGGAGCTTCTAGCTAGCTGGCCAGGCAAATTTAGAAAACATGAGAATGGGGTGATTTGGAACATGGTCCCCCACTGTTTGATGTGGGGCATTTGGAGGGAGAGGAATGCTCAGATTTTTGAAGGAACCGAAAGAGTGATTCATGAGCTGAGGATGACTTTTTTGCAAACTTTGCTTGGGTGGACATAGGCATTGGGCGTTTTCCTTTTTTCTTGCTTGTCTGATCTGCTCGATAGATTTAGCTTAAGTTCTTTTTAGTTTCTGCTTGTTCTTTCGTTGTCCTCAGTACATGTCCTGTGTGCTTTGGTTTTGTTTTGTTGTTTCTGTTCTGTCCTCTTTTTACTATCAATGAATTTAATTTACTTATAAAAAAAGAGTGTGGAAAATTTTAGCTTCCTTGAAGTTGATAATAAGATAATTGTGAATATCGAAGTACTTTAGTTTAGAAGAATAACGTAAAATTTCTGTAGTAATGTGAATTATAATTTGATGAGTACAATTTGCTTGCACTAGTGGTGTTAATATCTGGAAAAAAAGGTATATGGTTAACCGTTTTCTCACTGAACTATTCCATATGGTTTGGTATGGTACAGCAGTTTCTACACAAACCACTTCTAGAAGGTACCTTCTAGTTTGGGCAAGAAGTTGTAGTCCTTGTTTTAGGATTATCATCCTGCCTAGATGACAATGACAATATCGTTAGCTGGTTTCTATTTCTTTTCTTACTTCATTCTGATCTGTAAATCCCTCACACACCAGAGGCAGTGGCTTTCAGTTTGTAATATGCTTGACCATGCTGCCAATGCTCTTGCTCAAGATATTTGTAAAACTTTCCCTTGGATTTGAGTTTGGAGTAGAATTCTTTCCCATACTAGAACATAGATTAGCTAGAAAAGGGATGGCCATTAGTCCAAGTGGGGCTTCAGGAGAGAACACCTGCATTATGTTTAAGGCTTTAAGCTGTCAAAGTTCGGGGTAAAATTGGGGGGTTTTAGACATGAAGACCTATAAAAGAAGGGTATACTGTGATAATTTTCATGAAATCTAGAGGAATCGAAAGCTTTAAATGAAGATTAGCTAGGAAAGAAGACATTCCGAAAGCCTAGGTAAATGGTTATTCACAGTGGAGCAGTTTTGAGCCTTTTCCAATGGTTTTTATCCTGTAGTATAGTGGAGACATTAATGAAAATGTATGTTTTTTGAGAATGGAGATCAGTTATTTGCTGTAAAATTACTTATACTGATTGTATTCATTTATCAATGGCCAGTTATTTACTGGGGCTTTGGACTAAGGTGTTTCCTTGTGTGGTTTGCAGGAGATGGATACGTCAAACCCTTCAGTTTTTGTCAATGCAGAGCTGCTGCGCTTGTACGTTGGTCGCAGGGTCCGGGCAGTGATTCAGGTTTTGCGATCTGATGGTGGAGTAGTTACAGGAAAGTCTACTGATGAGAACCAGATAATTGTAAAAGGCTCTCCACCGGTTCCTCTCTCAAATTTTGTTGAGGTTATTGGTATTGCTGACACTGAGAAATCCATCCGTGCTGAAATATGGAGCAACTTTGGCAACACATTTGGTATGTCTTTTTGTTCTTTTTTAAAAGAAAAAAGCTTAGCTCCAATTTGGTTTCGAGTTATCTTCCTCCAACCCACTATGTGGTGATTGAAGAGACTATCCATGTGTAACTTTATCACGTCTTTTTTAATGAATCACGTGACTTGTTTTAATAATGCACATGGATGGTCTTATAATTCATCATTTAGTGGGTTGGAAGAGATAGCTCCAAAGTTTGGAGCTTAACTTTGTCATTTTAAAAACTCTTCTAACAGTGAGCTATACCAATGCTATTGGCGGCATTGACATTACTAGAAATTTCATTGTTTCTTATATTTGAAAGGCTGCCCTCTGAAAGTTAATTGGACCCTTAAGCATCCATCCATGTTAGTAAAGGCTAGTTTATTCATCTGAAAGCACTTTCTTATAAAATAATAATAATAATAATAATAATAATAATCTGTAAGCACTTGGGCAGTTTTTTTTTTTTGTTTAAACTTGAATGATGCCAAAAACCCTTAAACTTTATTGTCTTTGAAAAAAAAAACCCAAGTCTAAACTTGGACCTGTATTTGTTGTTAATGGACAACAAATTATCAGATCAATTTCTAAATTACTACCTATGCCAGCAGGTAAGTACATTTTCAAGAAGTAGAACAGTTTTATTGAACAACACCAAATTCAACTGGCTTGCTTATATTAGTTCAAAATATTTGTGGCTAACTTATGGTTCTTGTTGAGAAAAGAAAAATGGCTTAGTTCTGAAAGTCATGGTTTACTTTTTTTTTTTGAAATTATATAAAATTAGCCATCTGGTGCTCCCTGGTAGATGTATTACTATTTCATTCTCCATAAAGCAGATAAAAATTATTCGTTAAAAAAAGTAGATACATAAATTTGCCAATAGGAATTACACAATGTTCAAGCCAATTAAGAGAACAAATTGTGGGGTTATCTTATAGACTTAGATGTTGGGGCCTTTATCTTTATGATTTCCCGTGATGGAAGTTCAAGTTTTTTGCACAAATCTTATTTTATAGTTGCTTATTCAGTTATTCCTCTAACTATATGTGCATAATCTTTGGTTTTTATGATATTTTTTTTATGAATTCTTAAGACAACGTTTGCTTTTTGGCAGACACACATACATACAATCAGCTTTGTCAACTTGCAAATGGGGAATTTAAACATTTGTTCCTTTGAGATGGATGGAGCTTACTCTGTGATGCAGCTAGAAACTGCTTCCTACCTAATGGCAACATGAACAGAAGCGATGATGATGCACTGAATCACTTGTTTAGCTTTTATACAGCCCCTGGAAATTTCTCAAACTAGAGTTTAGGTCAACTATCAGTAATGTGATGGCTAGAATTTAGAATTTTCTGTTTGACAATTGTAGAAGTCATTCATGTTTACATTCAACATTTTCCGTAAGTTGATGTGTCAACTCGATTTTCTATGTTGATTTTAAGTAGTATGATGGATTTTTCCTCCATATACTATTGTTAAATTCCTGCATTTTTGGGAGTCTGGAGGAGTTCTTATTGCCTCGAGGATCTCACTCTGCCCCAGGGAAGTAAAACATGGGAGAGGGGGTTAGGGATTAGCTCCTACGCTGGGAGACTACCTTACAAATAATTGTAGGCAAGTTAAGTTATTCATTCTATTAAATCTACAACCATTATGAGAGAAAAAAGAAAAGAAAAAAAATTACTCCCATGAGATTAATTTATTAAATGCAGGTTCTTATGAATAGTCATAATTAGTATATGCATTATGCTATGCTTCAAAAAAACTGGGACCATTTGGAAATGACCAAAGATTGCTCTTGGTAGTAGCGTGTTTGGCTAAGCCTATATTTTGCCTTAATTAGCTTATTTTGTCAAGTATAATGTTTTAAAATCTCACTTTTTGGAGGTATAATCTTACTATAACACAGGTTTAAAAAAAAAATAAACAAGAAAATCCAAAACACCTGGACTTATCTTTTTTGAGAAACTAAATGGACATTTTTGATACGATGGAGTAGGGCTGCCCCTTCGATTTAATAAAGGGGTTCGAACCTATGCCTGAATGTGCGAGACTTATAAGATGCATTAACAATTTCACATGTCATGCTTGTTCGAAGGTTGATCCTCCAAGTGAACCGCCTAGGGCCGATTGGTGAGGCAGGGCTGCTTTCATGGCAGTTCAAACAGCAAGAAAGTTGGCTCAACTGTGTTATTTTTGAGGAGATACGCAGGAAGTTCATTGATCTATTCAAGGGTTCATGGAAGAAATCAAGATAAGTCTAGCCAAGTTTTTTTTTTTTTTTTTTGGGATATTGTTTTGAGAAATTATGTGTACACAACAACTTTTGTATCACAATTTTTAAGTGATCAATTGTGATTGGTGGAGAAAAAGTAGTGGATTCATATGAAAGTGATTGTCCATCATTCATAGTCAACCACTTCATTAAATTATAATAAAAGTTGTGATCGTAGAAAAAAAGAATAACTAATATATTTTTGTTTCAACTTATAACTTAGCGACGGGATCACATTTTGACTAAGATCATCATTTTGGGTCCTTTATGGGTACTGTGTATTAGAATCCTTAGAGTTTATAAAATAACTACATTGAAAAACTCATAAAATTTTAGTCATTCATATTTAAAAAAAATAGTATTTATTTATATGTTTTTGTTGAAAACACTAAAATGTGTCATTTGCTAATTGAACTATAAGGTTCTTTGTAAAAAAAAAAAAAAAAAAATCTAAATTTTCATTAAAAAAATTTAATAAAGTGAAAAAATCTGAACAAATTGATTTAACTATCAATCCAAGCTACACAAGACGGGATCTACAACTATATGACCTAACTCCACAAACTCAAATCCCAAGGCCCAAGGCCCAATGTCTAGATTTGAGCTAGCAATTAATATTGTTAGTTATTTAGGGCACAACACTCAAACTCAAACAAACAAAGTCGAGCTATTCCGTTCTGTTCTACTCTTTTGCTTTGCGCTTTGACAATTGGAAAATTCCAGTTAGGGTTTTGAGCAGCAACAAAAACCAAACTGGTTCACTTCTCGTTACTCTTACTGGTAATTTTTTCTCTCTCTCAATTTATCAATTTGTTTTTGCTTCTTCTTCTTCTTTAAAATCCATGTGCTTTGCGTTTTCAATTATGGAGATATGGTTTTGGTTCTAATGCTTGTTGGGTTTTTTTTAAGCTCGTAGCTTGTGAACTCAGCTCTGGGTTACTATGGCCAATGTAATATCTTTAGGTCGTGTTTGCTTTTCCTTTTGAATTCTTTTTTTCTTTGTGTAAATCTACTGTATTTCTACTAGTATGAACAAATGGTAGTATAGGCACAAAAACGCAATGTGTATTTCAAAGATATATACCTATTGAGCTTCAACAAGCTTGAGAAAATATTGACTGAAATGTTAGTTGTGTTTAGCTTATCTTTAATCAATTATCATTTTTGTGAAGAGGGAGCAAATAAGAAAAACCCCTTTATTTATTTATTTTTTAAAGATAATTGTTAGGATAAAAGTCTCTATTATAAATAGAGAAGTGCTACATGGTAAGTTGTTACTGGAGCCCAACAATGAAATTACTTTTCTGTCCACCAGTAACAACCTGCCACTTAGGATTCGTTGTGAAAATATTATGGACATAACATTTCTCCTATAAATATATGAAGTAAGAAAATGCTATATAAAACTCATCACTAATAGGATTGTGACTCTATTTAAATGAATATAAGGAATCTCCCACTTTATTATAAAAATAATTTTATTTAGAGATATATAAGTTTTGTGACCCTCCATGTAAAGCATTATTTATTTATTTAAGATTTAAAAAAAAAAAATGGAGGGAAGGGGGGTTGGGGCATGGCCCCATGTGACCCTGGCACTGAGGGTGCATATCTTTCCTTTAAGAGCTCTCAAATAATGGTTGTTGTGAACTAAATGTTCTCATATGTTTCTGCTTCTAATGGGATGTAGCGTATGTTACTTGATTATAATTAGTGTTTCGAGTCTATTGCCCAGTGATGGGGTTATGGGTTTAATGTGTTTAATGAAAGTATAACCCCAATGGGCATGTCAGGCAAATAGTTTGTTAGTTCGGCCTTGGGATGCTTTTAGCATCCTGGATTTAGTTTAGTATCAAGCATTGAACATGCTACATTGTATAGAAACTTCAGGTCTATTGACACTTGGAAGTCAAGAAATGAGAATTTAATTTTCTAGGACCTATCTATTTCTTGCAGCATTAGGTTTTATTAACTTTAGTGCCCCAGTTATTTTGTTGTTTTGACTGGTTTGCATTCATATTTTTTTCCTAAAAAATGGGCCTATAAAAAAATTTTGAGACCTTTGGTCTTACAGTTGGTTTTAGTTTAGAATATCTGGTACCCATAGACAAATCCAATAACTTCTTAAATTGTTGTTAATGCCATTATTTCATGAATCCTTTTGGAATTGCTGAATGAAAAATTGCACAGCTTTTGCCTGTATTGGATTTGAGATGCTTACTCAAATTAATGCAATTGAGGTATAAATTGAAGATTGGTCTTGATAGGTTAGAGTGGTAATACAAGATTCAAATTGCAGATTGCCCACATTTATATGGAAGATGTGGTCTGGAACTGGAACTGTTGTGGTGGATTGGAGAAGACTGTGTTTTGATAGTTCATAATCAAACCTAATGACCCATCCCTGGCTGCTATCTTTCTATTCTGCCACATTTATTTGGTTAAACTTTTCAAGTGTAGATGTTACCTCATCTCTGTAGTACTGTTGCCTGTATTGTATTACTGTGTAAAAATGATCCCTTTATAATTTCCAACAAATGCTCAATTTCTCATCCTTATTTTTGCCGTTTTCTTTGTTTGCTGAATGCATTGTTCCAGATAGATAGTTAAACAAATAAAGTGGCCATTTTTTTGGGCAACTGTCAGTATCTAAATTTTGAGAAATTCACTGCTTCATTGTTTTTCACCTGTTGAGCATCACCATCCTCTTGATTATCATTCAAAATTCACTCTTGCCTGTCTCTGTACTTTGTTACTATGTATGATCCCTTAATCGAGAATCATTCAAATTGCAAATCCTTGGAGCCATGCCTTATGGCACAAATTCTTTCGAAATTCTTACTCTGCAACTCCTTTTGGCCTCTTATTGTTTCCACCTTTCCATATTTGCATTCTTTCTTCTGCCAATGCTTCTGGCTTCTGTGCTTCCTTCACAGTTGCCTTGCAAGCTTTCTTTTTAGATACATAAGATGCCAAGGACAAGGGCAAGTGCTGCAACCTCTCATAATTCAGATGTAGCCGAAAAGCCTAGTGAGCCTGAAAAGCCTATGGAATCCGAAGAGCAGGTGGACCTTGATGGAGACAATGATCCTGAGGAGACAATGGAGGAAGAGGTCGAGTACGAAGAAGTAGAGGAAGAGGAGGAAGTGGAAGAGGTGGAGGAAGAAGAGGAAGAGATAGAGGAAGGGCTAGAAGAGGAGGTGGAGGAAGACGAAGAAGACAAGGAGGCTGCTAAAGGAGCTGATGAGGAGATGAAAGTTGATCAGGCAGAGGAAGATGAGAGAAAAAAGCATTCTGAGCTTCTTTCACTTCCACCTCATGGCTCTGAAGTGTACCTTGGTAACATTCCTCATGATTCTTCTGAAGAGGATGTTAGGAGCTTTTGTGAATCCATAGGAGAAGTCACAGAGGTAATATATATATATTTTATTATAATAGCCCTTGTTTTCACTTTTTTTAGTTAAACTAATTAAATATTTTTTTGTTTACAATAGGTTAGAATAATGAAGGGTAAAGATTCTGGTGGGACAAAGGCTTATGCTTTTGTGACCTTTAGAACCAAGGAGTTGGCTTCTAGGGCCATTGATGAGTTGAATAATTCTGAATTAAAGGTAATTTAAGTGCACTTCTTATTGATGATTTTCTCCTTTGAATAGTCCCATCCATTGCTTGTTAATTCAGAATTTTGCTCTATGTGTGCCACTAATTTGTAATTGAACAACCATCAAGCATTCAATTTTTTTATGATATTTTATTTTTGTGTGTTTGAGGTTGATTTTGGAGAATTTCTGAATAGCTGTTGGCGTGCCTTACTTTCAACTTCTCATAGGATCAACTTTTCTGCTAACACCCTCTTTCTTTGCCAGGGAAAAAAGGTAAAGTGTTCAGCATCTCAAGCAAAGCATCGGTTATTCATTGGTAATGTTCCCAGAAATTGGGGTGAGGCAGATATGAAGAAGGCTGTAACAGAGATTGGGCCTGGAGTCATTTCTGTGGAACTGTTGAAGGTTTGTGATTTTCTATCGCTTATTTTATTTATTTTTTTTTAGGTTCATCATTGTTTATATTCCTTATTCTAAATTTAACACTTACTTTCATAGTCAAATCTGTAATTGAAAACTATTACCACTATTCTTCATTTTTGCCTCAATCTATTATTGGTATTCATTGCATCTTCTTGACCTATACAGGACCCACATAATTCCAGCAGAAACCGTGGATTTGCTTTCATTGAGTATCATAATCATGCATGTGCAGAATACTCAAGGCAGAAGATGTCGAACCCACAATTTAAGCTTGACAAAAATGCCCCAACTGTGAGCTGGGCTGACCCTAAAAATGCAGAATCCTCTGCTGCTTCTCAGGTCTTCTATTTTATACCTTCCTTTGGCTATTTTCTCAATAAAATGATACGTAAGATGGTGTTTCATTTGATTGAGTATCTACTTGAGGTTTTTCTTTCTTCCTATTTCTTGCTCCATTGGATACCTTGGACAATGCTACAATCAGAGTTCCACAAAGTTTCCCTTGGTTTTGCATATAAGGCAACCATGATGGGTGCTTGAATCCTCTTTACACAAGGGGTAATGGCTGTCCATTGCATGTCATTAAGAAAGGGAATACTTGATTATAAAACGTTTTCATAGTTTTAAAATCCCATTGGTAGCTCCTAAAATTGTGCTGCATATGAATAATCTCTCCTTGGACCACCTTGTGAATTTTTTACTTGTACGTACAACATCTTGCTAATGAGCTCTAGATCAAATGGTATCTCATTCCCCAATAAGAATGAGGGGAGAGTGATATTGTGGGTTCACAAGCAAATAAATGTATAGCCAATGGAAAAGAGTATGCACAACATCTTCTTTTTAAGTATTTGCATTTTTACTTGTACTTTTAAAGGTTATGGGTCATGGTTTAAGGAATTTGTTTGGTATAGGTTAAGGCAGTCTATGTCAAGAATTTACCAAAAGACATTACTCAAGAACGTCTAAGGGAGTTGTTTGAGCATCATGGAAAGATCACAAGAGTGGCTCTTCCTCCTGCAAAATCAGGACAGGAAAAAAGCAGATTTGGTTTTGTTCACTTCGCAGAAAGGTCGAGTGCCATGAAGGCATTGCAAAACACTGAGAAATATGAAATTGATGGTATTTTTTCTCCTGCTTCTTGCATCCTGTGCATGTTCTTGTCATGCTTGAACTGGCATTGTTGACAAATGCTCTCATTGATAGGTCAAGTTTTGGAGTGTTCTCTTGCAAAGCCACAAGCAGATCAGAAGCCTTCTGGAGCACTAAATTCACAGAAATCAAACTTACTCCCAAGCTACCCACCTCATCTTGGTTATGGAATGATGGGTAGTCCCTATGGTGCGGTGGGTCCTGGATACGGTGCTGCAGGTCCTGGATATGGTGCTGCAGGCTTTGCACAAGTAAGATGCTTTTGCCCACTCTCCAAACACTTCTGAGCCCTGTTTTATTTTCTGAAAAAAGTTGGGGAAAGAAAGTTCTTAAAATATTTTTAATGGGAAGAATGTTTTCTTTTGATTTATGATGTTCTTTTTGTTGGTTCTGAGGGTTTTTAATTGTATTACTGTCCATTGCAACACATGGACAAATTGGGATCCAGTTGGAGATGTGTTACCTTAGAAATTGCGGGACCTGGTCTTCTAACTACATTAGTCTGAACAGGTTCCCATATATATATATATATATATATATTTTGTTGAAATGGGTGGGTTTTGATAACCATAACACCGGTCACAAATAAGGTTAGGTTCCAATTTTTTTTTATTGGTAAGTTACACATGCACCCCATAGGTCTTGCACAGGATTTTACCATCCATCCCATTAATAGTAATTACTTAAAAATTGTTAGTGGTATAATAGCTGTTCATTTATATTATTTTTTCATGTTATTTTAAAATATAAACTACTTGGTACATTCTGGGGCTTCACCTAGTTTTGTTTATCTTGAGTTAATATTACTGTAAACAGGGCATTGGTAGTCCATAATCTATGTTTTCTGTCTTTAATGATTTTATATCTTTAAGCCAAAGTAATATTTATAATACATGGTATTAGCTTATTATATGATTCTGTCACATCACCTCATGAAGAATATGAAGGACACTATCATTGATAATTATATATAATCCATACTTGGTTTTAACTTCACTATATTAATACAAATGGTGTTGTAGTATAAATCTAATGGATTTCTCATGCTTTTCAAGGAAAAAGTCTACAGTTTGACCACCATGAGTGTGAGATTTGTAGGCATTCAGGGTTTGTCTATGCTGATAGGCTTATATTGTAAATACTGAGAATTCTTGCAAATTTTATGCTTGCAAATGCTGATATAGCTGCAAAATTCTTGCAGCCACTCATCTATGGTAGGGGACCAACTCCTGCTGGCATGTCAATGATGCCAATGCTTTTGCCTGATGGAAGGATCGGATATGTCCTGTAAGTGTTATAATCTGGGTTTTTCTAGTTAATTACACAATGTATGCCTTATACTGAATGATAATGTCTGTTCCATTAGTCCTAATACTTGGCTGCACTGTCTGTCAGTCTTTGTCTCAGTTCCTATCTAATTAATGATCCATCATTAGTTCATTACATTGGATTGTTTATACCTACATTTCTCCCTCTCACACGTTAACCTGTAAGCCCCCTCTGGCCGTTTGAAGAAAGCCTCGTATGGTCTCAAAGCATGTGAGGAAAGCCTTTTTTTGGTCATTACCAAAAGCCCTAGTGCCCGAAATTGTTCTTGCACTTCTTGAGACACCTGGTTGACTTTTGGAGTTGCCAAATTAAGACCCTCCCTTCCTACCCTTCCATCTCCATAGAGTGTATCCAACCATCTAAAATGATCAGTTACAGTGGCAGCATCGGTGCTGTTGGTATCATGGGACAAAGAGCATGCCCAGTAAACTTGCCATTAAAGAAAATTATGTTTGAGACATTGTCACGTTTTTAGTACTTCTAGAGCATGCTTGACTTGTACACTTAAAACTTGTTTATTTTCTTTGCTGTAGGCAACAGCCTGGTATGCAATCACATAACCCATTCCCACAGTCCAGGAATGGGAGTGGTAGCTCAAGTGGTGGAAGGCGCGGCAATGACAGCAGCCGCGGGCGCCGGTTTCAACCATATTAATTTTGAATACTTTTATGCTTGTATAAGAACATGAGTATTTGGGGTGAGCCGTTTAATTTACGGCCCATGCAATATATCATGTCAAAGACATTGTTAGAAGTAGTTTTATGTATAATTTATATATAAATTTTTTTTTTTCTGATTTTGGCTCAAGTTCACATTGAATGAAACTTAAAAATTTCTGTCACGCATTGTGAAGACTTGAAGCTGAAGTTTTTATAATTGAATTCCCATTTGATCTTATCTCACGCATTGTATAAAGGAAAATAACAAAGGCCTTATGCCTGCTCGGCCCAGGCTGGGTTTTGTGATTTATTCTGACCTAGTGGCCAGATGCAGATTGAGATGGGAGAAATCAAGATCTAAATTTTAAGGCAAATAAATAAACTCTCTTCTGGCATAGGCATCTCAGATTTTTGGACAAATTTGCGCAAATGTTATGAGAAACCAGGTTTCCATGGAATAGTTTATCAAAAAAAAAAAAAAAAGAATAAGAAGGTTTCAATGGAATAAGGATGGTTCAATATCGTGTTGAAAACCTAATTCAATAGAATTCCATGGCCAAGACTCAAGAACAATATACAGATTGAATCATGTTGGATTATAACCGGTGCCATCCCAACACACAAGTCATTTTCAATTGCTAATCTGACTAATCTCGGAGCTTGCAACATTTACATGAATAATTGTTTCTGATCTGTCATTAATGATGCACTTGTACTTCTAATCATGCTAATTTCCAGGCAGCCTTTGGGCATGCTCCTTGAATCCAATCTGCGGTTTAAGATGGAAAAATTTTGCTTGTAAACAAACAAACTTCCTTGCAACCTCAGAGACAACCCTCAAATCATACCTTTTCTTGAAAATTCTGAATAACAAAATGAGTTGAAGAAATGGTTGGTCTTCACATTCCGTGCAGCTTTTGAACTACCCTCTTGGTGAAAAACAATAGAGCTCGAACTTCATACATCAACAAAACAGTCCCAATCATAGAAATGGATGAAATATAACCACAATTTGACAGAAAACATATACGCTCTAAAACATACTTGGCCATCCCTATTAAAAGCTTACGGGTGCACCATGGTACTGATAATTTTTTCAAAATCTTGAAATTTCATGAACTTTGGTGCGTGCAATTGTACAAAGCAGCAGTTATACCATGAACCGTAAGCTATCTCAAGAAGTCTGAAAAAAATAAGTGTGCAAAATGTTATTCTATCTCATATGGAGTTGCCAATGCATCTAATTGTATTCAACAAGCGAAATAGCATGCTTCCCACTTCATAAGGTAGCAACAGTGAAAGCAATAACAAAAAAGAAATGGAGAAATAACATAACCGATCTTCATTCAGTGACATATCTTAAAGTTCCTGTATTTGCAATTAATCTTGAATATCAGGAACCCTAAGGGTGATTGCATTCAAGGATCACTAGAACTTTTATTCCACACAGTGCAAATTCACTCACCATGTTTGGACAAACTTATTACAATAATTTTAAAAAAAATCATTGCTAATCCTCATCAACAAGATTAGAAACATAATAAAGGAGAAGAAAATGGATATCAAGAAGTATGTGAAACTATTTAGTGCCTGAAGTTTGACAAACATTGAGACACATTTCTTAATATTTTATTGGTGTCAAGTTAAAAATTGAATAAGCAAGTACAGCTTTAATGATGTAAATCATGTTCAAGGTCAGAAGGTGATTCAAGTTAAAGGACTTTCATTTGGATGAATATGAATGTCTTGTATAACAAGACAAAGAATGAGTTGAACCTGAACAAGGGATAAAATTCATTTTGGATTAAACAACGTAAACTAAAAGATAATTGATTATGCAGGGGTTTGCATTCTGTAGCTTCTGGCGCCATGAGAAAGCAAGAGCTTGGCTCTTTTCTTTCCCTGAGCAGAATTTATACAAAAAGCCCAAAATAGGGGCACAAAATGAAGACTTTGAACAAGCCAATATGAGGAAAGATATATTGTTTTCTTGGTTATCTGCTTAAAATAAACGGTTTTTCAATTTTAAAGAAACTAAATGAAATTTACTTGTTATAAGAGACCATAAGGACAGGTCCCGTAAAATAGAGCCATATACAGGACATACCTTGTGAAAATAAAAAAACAAAGATAGTAGTATTAACATCCTACTTTCACAGAGTAAGTTTTCTTTAGACTATCATGTGGTGCTTTGTACTGTTCATGAGGTAGTTTTTTTGGAATAAAATTATTTACTATATAAATAAAAGAAAAGAAAAGAAAATCTTATTGGTGATGAAAAGGAGATTATGGGAGTAAACTGACTATATTACCCACTTTGGATATCATGAAAAGTCTCAAGAGGCAAAGATTTCAGAGAAACTACCAAATACTGAAAGTCAATGTGTAAGTAAAGATTCTGAAATTATCTATATAGAAATTTTAAGAACTGAAAGTAAAAATAAATATTACACACTATTTGGCACAATTTTACATCTGATACACTTATGATGAAAAGAAAACAGAATCCAGCATGAATTCTTCTAAAAAGTATAACAAATATTTTCTAGGCAACTACTT
Source organism: Quercus lobata (assembly GCF_001633185.2). NCBI lineage: Eukaryota > Viridiplantae > Streptophyta > Magnoliopsida > Fagales > Fagaceae > Quercus > Quercus lobata. The sequence continues at coordinate 38,673,939 of NC_044910.1, forward strand.
ATACAGAAATTCGTAGCGAATTAGCATTCTATTAAATTGAGTTATAACTAAACATATAATCAATGCTTAACTAGAACATACTTGAGAAACTAGATTTCTTCAGTGAAGCTCAAGAAGCCTTGGGGTGGTTCAATCCAGATGTTTTCAAAAGGATCTTGTTCTCCCCAGTCATGACACTGCTTCCGTGGATAGTATCTACAATTGTCAAGAGAGTATGATATGCAACGCTTTCCATAGAAACGGACTTTAGGGAAATAGACACTGTTTCTCATTAGTCCAGAAAGGTCAGTTCTGGAATGAGAGGACAAGAAACTCGCAAAAAGTGTGACACCATCAAGGGCTTTCATTTCTTCCCATATCATTTTTGTCCGGTCCAGCTTAAAAATAATGGGGTTTTCACTAGAACAAGTGTAAATAACTAAAATTTCTCCTTTATGCTCAGCCATAAACTTGCCCTTCCACCAATTTTTGGCGAAAAAATTATCGGGGCATTTGGGTGGAGGCACAGAAAGGACACTCCAAGTATGTTCCAGTGGGTCAAACACCCCTAGCCAACCAGTGAGACTCAAACAATAAAACAGTCCATTGCAGAAAACAAGCTTATTCCAAATACTACTAACAAAGGGCAAGCGATTTGGGTAATTAACAGTAACCCACTCTGTTGCCCCAGGATGACAGGTGCTAATAGCAACGATTGTGGGACTGACATGCTTAACTGTAAATAGCATACAGTTGCTAGATGTTGGTGCACAAGAGAAGGCAACAATCTGATAAGTCAACTCAAACCTTGGCAGTTTAATCACTTCATGACTAAAGGGGTTAAAGAAGAACATTCGATGGGATCTAGGTCTATACAGCAATAACCAACCATCTTTAGTGTAACAAACCCTGGTCCCATTCAACTCAGGTAACTCGATAGAATGGGTCTTGCGTAGTGAAGGGTCATAGAATTCATACAAGTTACCATATTTTGGGAAGTACATAAGCCATGGTGATTGATTTACTACACGGACAGAAATTGCAACTGAGTGCCATCTTTTGCAAACAACAGAGGCACGCACATTGTCCTCTAGGGTTAGACGGGACACAATCACTTCCAGAAGTTCTGTAGGAAGGTCAGACCAAGTCTGCAGCTCCAATTTTTCTCTCTTTTCCTTTGTTGCAATTCTTTTATTCCCGCTGATTGTTTCCGCTAACCTATACGTAAAAATTAAACTCCTGATAAGTACTAGTACAAAAATGTCGAACAAAGCCAATTAATGAGCTCGAAATGCGCCATAATGAACAACAAAATGCTGAAAGAAATGTAATGCAAGACAGAGATTTGAACTCCAGCTAAAATTTATATGCTGAAACTCCGTGTACTAGGGTGTCCCTTTTTTGATAGCAATAAAACTTATTACTTATCAAAAAAAAAAAAAATTATATGCTGAGACTAAAGAGCCCCCCAAAATGTTACAACAGAGGAGACAGTCCAGTGAATCCACATTATATACATATCTGAATCTCATTTCTTCGCAATGATCCAGGTCAGATTGAATGTAGTGTGGCCTCTCCATCAGTGGTTGAGATTGAGAGGAAAAAATTATAATGTCATATAAAAACAGTAAGAACAGTATTACTAGATACTGACTAGAAAATCACCACAGTAATATATGTTGACCATTCTAGCACAGCTAATGAACTTGATATGCACATAAACCACTTACAATATGAGAAAAATAACCACAAGAAACCATAATGTTATCAGATTACCCCACACCAATATATACACTAAACATAATCCAGATTTAGCCTAAAATACAGTAAAAAGAAGCAAAACCATCAATTCAAAGCTATCTACATAATTTGAACTTGCCTAACTTTATTTTCTTTTTAATTCTATAACATGCCTTCATCTCTCATCTAAAATAAAGCATTCTATATTAGATTAAAATAAAAAAAATTATGATACTTAATATAGCCACAGATTACTATATTAGATCATAAGCACAAATCAATCACTTTAATATAGCCACAGATTAAAAGTCTAATGAAAAATCTATTAAAGTTTTCAATTGACTCTAATTGATCCAAGATGTAAAACCCCAGAACCATTTCATTGCCAAAGATCAAAACCCATTAACCATTTGATAAAACCTTCAAAATTTTTAAACTTAGACTCCAAATATCAACAATTCAAATTCATAATTGTTGTAATAAGACATTAGTATATAAATCCCAACTGAATTAACCCCTACAACCCTAACACCATTTCATGCAACCCTAACTAGAAGCAAGTAAACTCTTTAAAATAACAATAATAAGAAAAGAATATAATTACAATTCAATTTGACTTAATCTAAAACATTAAATGCAAATTAAAGAAAAAAATTAAAATATTGATGTGATCAGTAAACAGTTTGAGGAAAAACAAGATTAAATACCAAAAGATTCAAGATTTGTAGTCTAATTTTGATGTGCGGCTCCTTGGCACCTTTAATAGGTTACCTTAATTATTATTAAGTCTTAGTACTAAGTTTTAGTTTAGAAAGTTGCTGGTTTATTGAGATTGATTTCAATAAAATTCCAGCAACTAATTTAAAGCTTTGAGGGTGTGATTGCCTAGTGCTTTATCTTTCTTCATTACACATTCTATTCATTGTTTTAATACCAAAAAGCCATCAAACATATTCAAAATCCCATATTTTCATTACCCTAAACGGCTAAACCCTTAAACATAGAACCTTTTTCAATAATTCTTCAAGATCTCATCTAGAATTCTAATTGGTATCAGAGCCCATTCAAGCTTCTTTCCTGCATCAGATTTCAGCTTCCTTCACTTTTTATGACTCTGATTGGTTCAAGACGTAAAACCCTTGAACCATTTCACAGCCACACACTAAAAGTCTAAAACCCATTTCACAAAACCATCAAAAGTTTCAAACTTGACTCCAAATACCAACAATTCAAGCTCTCAATTGTGTAAAAAACACATTGGTATTCCATCATAAACCCCAACTGAATTAACCCCTAAAAGCTAAAACCCTAAAACCAGTTCATTTAAGCAAGTAAATTGTGCTAAGGAAAAAGATAAATTACAATTCAATTTGACTTAATATTAAAAAAAAAAACAAAAAATAACAGCTTACGATTTGAGCTTTCTTCTCCTTTTGCCAGCCATAGTACTGAGAAGCTATACTGTGCTTAGAGGCTTTTTAGCTTTGGACACAGAGATAGAGAGAGAAAGTTCTTGGGCTTAGACTTACACAGTTAACACTGCTATATGTGGAACTCATGGTCGCAACACGTGCGGTTAGGGTAGGAATCAGGTGTAACGGTTTCCACAGTTTTTCAGTACAGGTGCACCAATGATCGGCTGCAATATCATACAAATGTAACGTGGCTCTCACCTGATGGTGAGCATTTTATTCACTTTTTAGAAGGTTTTTATCGGACGCCCTTAGCATGATAATTACTTTACAGATATAAGTTATTAGGAGATTGAGGGGTCATAAGCCAAAGTTCAAGTTTTTTATAGTTTTTTACTTATTAATAATCGGTCATGATATCATCAGCCCGTAAAATAGTTCGTAGCTCTAGTATTTTCCTTTGGTATAAAATTTGATACGTGGATAGCATTGCTGTATATTAACCATTTAATTTCTTTATAAAAAAAAACCATTTATGTTTATTAGGTTTATAATTTAATTTTAATGATTTGAGCATCTTTCAGACTTTATGACACAATAAAATGCTAGGTAGAAGAAGTGAATTAAACAAAAATATCAATTAGGAATAACTTTTTGAGTCTATTGTCTTCTCACTCCAGAATATAGAGAATCAGACATTGAAAATGGGATCTTAAAGCATTCAAATGTATTTTTTTTTTTGGCCTTTGGCTCTCAATTGGTCTATATTCCTTAAAGCCTTCTAATTGTATACAAGAGAATTTGATAAATAGAGACCTTCATTTGTAAAAATAGGTAATTTAAAAAACAGATAATTAAAATAGATAGACATAATTTAAAATTACCAGATGATTTAACATGCGGTTTCAACCAAATTTTAAAATCAGATAATTAACAAAGAAAGACATAATTTTTTTTTTTAATTTTATAAAAAGGATGTAAATTTACATGTGGTTTCAAGTTTTTAACACTATATATGCTTAATAGGATAAAGTGTAAAATACTTACCTGATAAAGATTATGAGCTAAATTTCAATTTTCAAAACAAACTTGTGTCTGACAGATAAACCTAAAGTCCTTACTTAACAAAAACTGGCCTATTTAAGAAATTATATATTTTTAAACTTTGCAATAACTTGATAGAGTGTGGTGTGTGTATGAGTTCAGAAATGAAGATGAAAATTTCTAGTGTTCTCATCTATTGTTCATTTGTCACACTTGCTTCAAGTACAGTTCAAGGACCACATAAAACCATTGTCAATGAAAGTGCTCTCTAGCCTTTTGGCTTGTAGCAGCAGGTGAGCGTCTTGCATTCTATTGCAAGAGTTTTCTGACCTTCCTTTGGTAAGGTCATCGGTGGTTTGTTATGTATAATTGGTGGGTGTAGAAAACGATAAAAGTTTTATCTATTGTAGAGCTGGGGGGGGGGGGGGGGAATTTTGGCGGAGGAGTTGGAAGAGCTATGGAAGAAGTTGTCTTTTACAGAGGAAGAGGCGGATGACGTTGAGCTTGGGAGTGGTAGCACAAAAGCGGCAATAGAGAAAGGGAAGTTTTGCGCTGTTTTGAAAGTTCTCACACACAGAAGTATCAGTTTAGACACTTTGAGAAAGAATCTAAGGATGATGTGGAAACCAAAAAAGGGAGTGTATCTTTCAGAGATAGAGGAAGATATTTTTCTGGTGGAGTTCGGTGACGAAAAGGAAAAAAGGAGAGTTTTGGACATGAGTCCGTGGAGTTATGAGAAACAGTTAGTAATCATTCAAGATTTTGAAGCCGAACTAACTCCTAAGGAGATAGAACTGAAGTGGTCTCCCTTTTGGATCCAGATGTTCAATTTGCCATTGAAGAGCAGAACCAGGGAGACTGGGATTGTAATAGGCTCTAAGTTAGGGGAAGTTTTGGATGTGGATGTTTCGGAGTCAGGAGTTCAATGGGGAAAGTGTTTGAGGGTGAGAGTTCGAATTGATGTTACGAAACGCCTAGTGAGGGGAAAACAAGTGACCATAGAAGGAGGGGAGCGTCGCTGGATTAACTTCAGGTACGAACGGCTACCAAACTTCTGCTACAAGTGCGGTATGCTCAGTCACGGTATCAAGGAGTGTCCGGAAGGTCATGCAAATGCTCTTCAATCGAATGGAGAGTTTCAATATGGCGCTTGGCTAAGAGGAGAGCCCATGAGGAGAGGATTTAAGGTGGATCACAGCTCAGGTATGGAAGGAGGTTTTGAAGAAGGAGGAGATACCGGAAATAGACCGGAGACGGAGAAGAGGTACGACAATGAATTGAGAGTGGCCGGTTGTGTGGGGAGCCCTCACGTGCCTAGGCTAGCTGACAGGGGTGACGATAGCCCTACCTGGGTTAAAACAAATCTGCCTCTCCCAAAGCAATTGACAGAAAGCTCTCACAGAGAAGGAAAGGCCCAGCTGAGAGAAGAAAAGGCAGGAGAGTTTGATGCACAAAATAGTGAAAGGGCTACAAATTCGAAGTTAATCCATACTGAGGAGACTGAAATTATGCAGTGGGTGAGTGCATCAAAACAGGGGAGTGAGCCAAAATTCAATTTTGAATTGGCGCCAGACACGAACGCGGTAAAGCAGGAAACTGAGCCGGGTAAAATGGATGGCCCACAAGGCCCAGTTGCAATGATTTTTGAGGTAAATAAGGGCTGGACTACTGAAACTCTTGGCCCAACAACTAGACACTGGAAACGTCTAGCAAGAGAATCAAGCAGAAAGAGCACTGAAGTGGGCCTCGGTCAGGAAAATAAAAAACGTTTGGGTCCAACTCCATTGCTAGAACTGGATCCCAACGTTGTTGACCAGAAAAAAACGAAAGGGAAAAAACCAGAGGAAACCCACCCTAGAGAATGAAGAAGAGACAGTTGGCGGAGAGGCGGTGGCTGCGGCGCAGCCCCGCCGAGCTCAATGATCGTGATGGCGTGGAACTGCCGAGGTATGGGGTCTACTTTGGCGGTTCGAACTCTTGCCGATGAGGTGAGAACACGAGAACCCCTGCTGGTTTTTTTAGCTGAAACAAAGGCCAGTATTAGCAGAATAAAAGGGCTTCAATCAAAGCTGAACTACACACAAGGTATCACCGTCCCAAGTGATGGCAGGAGCGGTGGACTTGCATTATTGTGGAAGGAGGGTGCTAAGGTGAGTTTTAAGAGTTGTTCAAATTCCCATATTGATGTGGTTGTGTGTGAAAATGATTCGTCCACCCTTTGGAGAGCCACCGGTTTTTACGGTCATCCGGATACTGAAAAGAGACACATATCATGGAAGTTGTTGGAAGCTCTTCGAACTCAAAGCGATCTTCCATGGATCGTTTTCGGCGATTTCAATGAGATAGCTTTCTCTTATGAGAAGTCAGGGGGTTTGGAAAGAAATGGCAAGTAGATGGCAGAGTTTCGAGAATGTTTGGAAAGGTGTGGCTTAGCTGATTTGGGTTTTGTGGGGCAACGGTTCACCTGGTGCAATGGAAGACATGGTGATCAGAGAACTAAGTTGAGGCTTGATAGAATGGTTGCAAACGATGAGTGGCTGAAGATGTACCCAGAGGCCAGCGTGCAACATTGCTCAATTTCCATTTCCGATCATTGTCTACTGGTCCTTGCATTGAAGCGTAATCAGGAAAAAAAGTCGACAAAGAAAAGGTTTATGTTCGAGGCTATGTGGACGAGGGATAAGGGATGTAGGGAAGTTATTGAGTCGGTATGGGATCCTCTGTATTGCGACTCAAGATTAACGATTATGGATAAGTTGAAGCGATGTCAAGATCAATTACAGAGGTGGAATTGGCGTGTCTTTGGGCATGTGAACAAGGTATTGAAGCAAAATCAGTCAAAACTCCAAGTTCTTGAAGCCACAGAACAGGGAAATGAGAAGGCAGAGGAGATTAGGAGTTTGAAGGCAGTAATAAATGAGTCTCTTCTGAGGGAGAAGATCATGTGGAATCAAAGGTCTAGAGCGCTTTGGATCAAATGGGGAGATCGGAACACTAAGTTTTTTCACGCCACTGCTAGTCAAAGACGTAGGCGGAACAGGATAATGGGGTTGCAAGATTCGGATGGAGTGTGGCAGGAAGATCAGGGGCGTATAGAGAGCACAATTCTGGAGTACTTTGCTAATATTTTCAAGTCCGATCACCGCTCTCCCTTTGAAGCCAGCTTGGACGCAATTGATACCTGGGTCTCTTCTGAAATGAACGATGAGTTATTAGCAGACTTCAAGGCAGACGAGGTGATGCGAGCTATCAAACAGATGCACCCAACAAAATCTCCCGGACCAGACGGTATGTCCCCGATTTTCTATCAAAATTACTGGGATTTGGTTGGTACTGATGTGATTAATTGTGTTTTGAATGTGTTGAATGCTGGAATTTTGCCTAGAGGTTTAAATGAAACTTACATTTGCCTTATTCCAAAAGTTAAAAACCCTCAAAAAATTACTGAATTTAGACCGATAAGTCTATGTAATGTCCTGTATAAAATAATAGCTAAGGTCCTAGCTAACCGGCTGAAAAGAGTCCTTGCTTTGGTGATTGATGAATCCCAGAGTGCTTTTGTCCCTGGAAGACTCATTACAGATAATGTACTAGTGGCTTTTGAAACAATGCACTGTATAGACCAAAGAAGAAAAGGAAAGGAAGCCCTTATGGCTCTAAAGCTCGACATGAGTAAAGCCTATGATAGGGTGGAATGGGGATTTTTGGAAGCAATGATGAGAAGATTGGGGTTTCATGATAGGTGGGTTTCACTTATGATGATGTGTGTGACCTCGGTTAATTATTCGGTCTTGATCAATGGTGTTCCCAAAGGAAATATCATCCCATCGAGGGGGCTTAGACAAGGTGATCCTATTTCCCCTTACCTTTTCCTTCTATGTGCGGAGGCGTTGACGGCTATGTTAAAAAAGGAGGAGGCATTAGGGAATATTAAAGGGGTGGCAGTATGTAGGGGTGCTCCAAGAATCTCCCATCTTCTTTTTGCGGATGATAGCATAGTTTTTTGTAGGGCTTCCCTTGATGAAGCTAATCGAGTCATGAAGGTGCTTGAGGAGTATGAAAGGGATTCGGGGCAAAGGCTTAATAAGGAGAAAACTTCCTTATTTTTTAGTAAGAATACAAGTAGGGAAGTCCAAGACCAAGTAAAAGGTTTGTTTGGAGCTCAAATTGTAAGACATCATGAAAAATACCTTGGGTTGCCGCCACTAGTGGGTAAGGGGAAGAGGAAAGCCTTTAATCATATCAAAGAGATGGTGGGAAGGAAAATTGCGGGATGGAAAGGTAAACTTCTCTCTAATGCAGGGAGAGAAATCCTTATAAAAGCCGTAGCCCAAGCCACGCCTACCTATACTATGAGTTGTTTCAAACTCCCGGACTCTTTATGCAAGGAGTTGAACTCTATGGTGAGAAATTTCTGGTGGGGGCAGAAGGATGAAGAGCGAAAAATGGCGTGGATATCTTGGGAAAAACTATGCATTCCAAAGACGGAGGGGAGCATGGGTTTCAGAGACTTGAAGACTTTCAACCTAGCGCTCTTAGCAAAGCAAGGTTGGAGAATCCAACAAAATCCACACTCCCTTGTCCATAAAGTCTTTAAGGCAAAGTACTTTGCGGGGTGTTCCTTTCGGGAGGCGCAATTGGGCTATAGACCATCCTATGTTTGGAGGAGTATCATGGCAGCCAAGGACTTAGTAGTGAAGGGCTCTAGATGGGTAATTGGAAATGGGGAAAAGGTTCATATTTGGGAAGATAGATGGATTCCAAATCCGGACTCATTCAAAGTTATCAGTCCAAGGGGCCCTTCAAGTAATGTTGTGATGGTTTCGGATCTTATCAATAGGGAGACACGTGGCTGGGATGCTAATTTGGTTAGAAACTCTTTCCTTCCCCATGAAGCTGAAACTGTATTGGGAATTCCTCTTAGTCCTAGGCTTCCCAAAGACTCCATAGTGTGGGCTTGGACTCCTAATGGCTGTTTTTCTGTGAAGAGTGACTACTGGGCAGCCCAGAAGTTGATGCCGAAGCTAAATAAGCAAGGAGAAAGAGGGGAAAGTTCAGATGGGTCGAAATCTAAAGCCATTTGGAAGCTCATTTGGAACTTGGACTGCCCAAACAAAATTAGGCACTTCATGTGGAGGGCGTGCAAAACATTCTCCCAACAAAGTTTAGATTAAAGTCGAAAGGTGTGGAGGTGGAAACTAGCTGTGATGTGCGTGGAAGAGATGAAACTGTCAGCCATATACTGTGGGGATGTAAAACAGCTGCAAAGGTTTGGAGTGCAACAAAGATAAAGCTTCCCCTTTTGCTTGAGCCTTGCCTGGACTTTGTGGACATTGTTTGGGAAATAAAGGAGAGATGTCCGGCGGTTGATTGGGTTTTGTTTGCAATTATGGGTTGGAGTTTATGGAGTAACCGGAACAAACTCAGACATGAAGGGAGTGGAAAAACAGTAGCTAAAATGGTAAGATTTGCAGCGGAGTATGCAGAGGAAGTGAGGCAGACTCATCAAGTTAATCCTCGGCCTCCCAATTCAGGTATGCCCTCATGGAATCCTCCTAGTCTCGGCTAGTACAAGATCAATACAGATGGAGCTGTTTTTGGGAGTATTGGTTGTTGTGGAGTAGGTGTTGTGATCAGAAATGAAAGGGGCCAGCTGATGGGTTCGATGAGTAAACGCATGGAGCTGCCTTTGGGTGCATTGGAGACGGAAGCCAAAGCCGTGGAGGAGGGGATACAATTGGCATGGGATCTTGGATTCAAAGACATCATCATTGAGAGCGACTCGCAGATTGTGGTGAGTGCTCTGCGAGGGCAAGGTCCCATTCAAAGCTCCATAAGGAAGGTAATTGAAGGCATTGAATGGTCTCTGAGACAATTTAGTGCGTGGAAGGTTGTCCACACCAGAAGGGGCTACAACAGGACAGCCCACATATTGGCAAAAAATGCCAAAGATTTAGATGATTGTATTGTTTGGGTAGAGGATACCCCCTTAATTATTAAGGACCAAATACAATGTGATGTAATCAATTTGAACTTTGTTCTAGATTAATGAATGTTTATTGAGTGTTGTTTATCAAAAAAAAAAAAAGTTCAAGGACCACATGTTACTCACAAGGTATTATGATTTATGACACTATAGTGTTTTTTTTTTTTTTTTTGCTTGCTGTTTATATTATTTAAAAATGAAAGTAACAATTATGAGTTATGTCACTATTTGGATATGCTTTTATATGGTCAAGCATTACATTGTGCACATTCATATCCAGACTCTGATAGGGTGATCAATTCCAACCATGAAATGCTTTCTTCATTTGTTGGAAGGAAATCTCTAATTTAATCTAAAAATTTATGTGTGGAAAAATTTTATGTTGGTTCCTAATATTTATAGTATTCATATTTTATTTTCGGTGTTGATGCAGCTCAAAGAGCAAGTGTATCATTACGCTTGAGAGCTAGTAAACGTGAATCGTATCGTGAGTTGATTTTTTTTTTTTTTAGTATTATGTATCATATCGTATCGTGTATCGTAAGATACACAAATACTTAATAAAATTTACAAAAAAATTATAGATATTAATATATAAAGGGTATATTCATTATAAATTTTGAATATATTCAGTTAATGACTAATTTATTCATCACTCATGTAATAATATTTAACAAGCTAACTAAAAAATCAAACTAGAACTTGTTTATAATATACACATTCAAATTGCTTAAATTCAAAAGTGATAATATATTACAAATGACCCAAAAATTAATTTATTTTCATCATATTGGCTAATTAATCAACCCCATCTAAGTCAATGCTATCATCATGTTTATCATTTTGCAAATTTATTTATTCATTAAAATTTTCTTCATCTTCATTAATATTTACTATCTCTTCTTGTTCTTTTTATTTTAACAATTAAAAAAAACAATCTTCTTCGCATTCTAGTTTCTTGGACTTATAATAATGAAAAAAAATAAAAAAAATTATATTTTCAATTAATATCTTATTCATAGTATAGAAAATAAATATTTAAATATTAAAGTGAAGTGTAAGTGTTTATTATATAGTCCAAATTTTGTAGAAGAAAGAAAAAAAAAAAAAAAAACTTATGAATATGTTATTTTATTAGGTTAAATTAAATTACCTAATAATTTTGTATTTAAAACAAGTCTAACAACTTTTTTTTTTTTTTTTTTTTTTTGAGAAGCCAGATCTACAACTTGTTAGATTCAAATAAAAGTACAAATTTTAACAAAAAAAACTCATTTTAAAGTATTTGTCTATGTATCATATGATACGAACAATTACGATACACGATTCACACACAGTATCGTACGATTCATGAGCACTTACAATACGCCAATACAATATGAAACTTTTTACACAAGATATGATACGTATTGTATCGTACTTACGGACAACAATGCTTGAGAGTTTCAGAGGACCAGAACAAGCTGACAGGATATCAAGTGTGTGAAATTTGGCGATATATGATTCTGATGGTAATTTTTTTGCATTTAGTATACATTTTTTTTTTGGGTATTTATAATTTTGCGTTCATTGTACAGAACATGAATCAATTGCATCTGTTGTTGAGGATACTGTTCATCATCTTCACACAACAAGGTCATGGAATTTATGAGAAATCGTAGTTTCATTCTTCAGCAAAGATAACAGGCACGATGTCATGGTTGGCCATTTAGATAGTGGTAAGTCTCTCTTTTCTCATGCATTTTTAGTGTATACTAATCAATTAGTAAAATGTTAGATACTAGTTTTTAATCTACAGGTGTCTGGAATTTTAACTGGGGCTTGAGTTTCTATTCACTTAGGGCTTGTGCCAGAGAATTTTAGAGGGTGTTGTGTCACAGGCTATGAATTCAAGGAATCCAATTGTAACGGGTAAAAGGTTTGATAAACTCTAAATCTACTATAAATTTGACCATAAAATGCTTACATACTGACGTGATAATGAATATGATTGGTATCACATCAATAGCATAATAAGTACATTTTTGAATTACTTTTTTGTTTTTATATTTAAAAGTTGACTTATCAATTTGTTTGGTTTATGTAATAAAATTTGTTGTGCTCAGAAGGTTTATTTCAAGCTTTACTTCTGGTCATGGTACAAGTTATGCCTTGGAATGAAATTAGACAATAATTCATTTGACTTTTTTACTTTTCTTTTAGATACTTATTTAAAAAATCAGCATTCCTTATAATATATCAATCTACACCTTTTGTTCTTTTATCAATAATGTTTTGACACTTCACAATTTTGTATGTGTAATGCTTGCAGTAAATTAACTGGGTCTCAATTCTATCATGATGGATTTTTGGACCAAATTGGCCCTCCTTAATCATTTGGAACTGTTTATCGATCCCCCTGCAATGATTTTGGCCATGACACTCATACAGCATCCAAAGATGTGTGATCAGAAGTGAATTTGGTGAATGTACAAGGATGGAAGAGCCACACAGCAGAGGTGGGGCACCTCTTACTCGATTAGGTGCGTACAAAGTTTGTTGGCATAACAATTAACTAGTGTACATGTTCTGACATTCATAAAGCTTATGGGATGCAATTGATGATGGTGTTAAAATCATTACTATGTCTCTTTGTCCCAGTGGTCCACCACAGAACTATTTAAAAGATTGCTTTTTCAATTGGAGCTCTCAATGCTTTTATAAATGAAGTTTTTGTTTCTGCTTCTGCTGGCAATGTTGGAGCTGCTGGAAGTGTTGTGAATGCAGCTCCTTGGTTTTTGATAGTTGCAGCAAGTACAATTAATCGAGAAAGCTTTTGCTAATTTGTGTCTTGGAAATAGAAGAGAACTGCAGGTATGAACTAGCTAATGTTCTATTACTATGTTGAGTATTGAGGGTAGGCAATATCTTATCAAATAGTTTAAAAATTATAGTCTTGATTAAACCGGGGAAAAAATTTTCAAGGTTATGGATATAAGTAACTTATATTATGAACTAAGAGGTTATTATGAAATTGTAGTAGCAGCTTTTGGGGATTTTAATCAGGTAGCAATGTGAGTAAAGTATGTCACTAGGTATGTTCCGGTACACTTATTAATTCATTAGTCTTACATATATCTTAATTAACTTAATTTGCTTTCTATTTTAGCTATTGTAAAGATACACTCGATCTCATCTGATCAGTAAAAAGATTGTGGTGTGCATAATTTGGAATCATGGGATGAAAAAGTATGTGAGAAATCAGAAGTAGTAACAGAACAAGGAGGTGCTGGGATGGTCCTCATATCTCCAGGTATAGGAACTGATATGATATACAATTTTGCAGTTCCTACCATGATAATAATTAAGAAAGGTGAAGCCGACAGATAAATGCGTAGCACAAAGTGAGTATTATATGCCTAAATTCATGGGTCTTTCTTTGGTTTTTGGGTTGAACTATATAGTGTAAAAATATGTAATTTGACAGTATTTGTGATAATTGCAGTAGTCCGGTTGCAAGCTTTTTATTCAATAAGAACAAGGTTAAAACCTAATCCGAGAATAGTTATCTTCTCTTCAAAAGGATCTAGTTCATTATCTCCTGACATCATTAAAGCAGGCATTTCCTCCTCCATTATTTAACAAGAATCTTATTATTATTATTATTATTATTATTATTATTATTATTTTTCTAATGTTTATGATGCAAAATATGTATTACTCAAGACTTCATCATATCAATGCTTTTATAATATGATGTTTATATTTCTGAAATTGTGTTTGCAGCCTGACATTACTGCACCAGGGGTCAATATTTTGGCAGCGTACCATCCTCAAAATGGTGAAAATGCTGATGCGATTTTCTTTGAAATGGATTTGGGTACATCTATGGTTTGTCCTCATGCTGCTGGTATTGCAGCAACCATAAAATCCATTCATAGAGATTGGAGTCCTGCTGCAAATCAGCAATTATGACAATAGGTTACTGATATTATTTCTCCCTTTTTCATGAGTCGTGACCTATATATAAAAAATCATATACATTGGAGTATAGTACTTAGGCTCTTTATAGCTTTGTGGTTGTCATGCTTTTAAGTTCTTTTTCTTTTTATAATGTTGGTTACACTTATGAATTATTTTTCTGATCTGCTAGTTGTGTTTGCTCTATCATTTTTTAAATATTCATGATAAATTGGTTTTTCATTTAAAGCTTACATGGTTTTACATTTTTTTTTTTTTATATTTTTTAAACCGTTGTAATTAGAGATAGTACAGGAGGTATAATTCAATCATCGAAAGGAAATGATGCATTACCATTTGACTTTGGATCAGGGCATCTAAATCCTGACTTAGCACTTGATCCAGGCTTGGTATATAATTTTTGGTGAGGATGACACGGTTGATTTTCTTTGTTACCAATATGTGGATCTGTTTCAACTAGAAAAATTGCTTCAGAGACAGGTAACTTGCAAATATCCACCAGTTGCTCCTTATTACAATCTCAATTACCCTCCAATTGGAGTCAATTGATTATCTTTGTCTTGTAAAAAAAGTAATGCAAAGATACTACAAATTCACATTTTTTTTCCAAAAATGATGACTGTGCAAAAATCCATCAATTACTCCTTGCAATGATCCCAAAATTTATTTCCAATGTAAATCCTTCTGGAGTTGATATTACAGATTTACGGTGGTGCCTAATGTGCTTGATTTTTCAAATGGTCAAAAAATTTGAGTACTTTTCAGTTTATTTTTTCTTTTTATATATAACAACTAATTGAACGGAATTATCAAAAAAAAAACTATTGAACGGTATATGATATACGTAAAGGAAGTTAAAATAGCCCGGTTTATATAAAATGAAAATAATAAAAAAATAAAGAAAGAAAGAAAAGAGTCTGGTATTAGCTTGCAAAAATGGTGAGAGTGACTAGTTAAAACCTCAAGATTAGTAATGCAGTTAAACCAACCTTTCCTATAAAACTTGATGATTTCTGCTATTTCTATACAACTGAGTTAACCATTTGAAGGGTGAAAACCATTGATGATGATAACTTAGCAAAACTTGGCAGTGAATCAACTTTGACATATAGCAAGATCAAAATTAACAAGCCTCCTATCAAAATTATCAGAATGGAACACATTCTCATACTATAGAGATAAGGTATATTTATCACATTAAACATTCACATATCAAATGCTTAAAATCAGTACAGCAACTCACTTCTAGAATTCAAACACCCCCAAAATCAATATCAATATAAAAATCAGTTACAAGAACTTATAAAAAAAAGTCTCCATAAAGTTCATCACGAGTGTAAGAATGTTGAACTACATCAGTCAAATAAAAAAAAGCAAATATCAGTAATACAAGCAAGCATTACCAAATCAAAACATCAGCATAAAGAAGAGGCCTAAAACCCACTTTAGAACCCCATTACCCAAAAGACCATCTTCAAGCTATCCTTCACATCCAAAGGGTGGTTAATGAACCAAGGGCTAACCAAAATACCCAAATCAACCCAAGATTATGGTTGAATTAAATATTAACAACATATAGGGCACTGAATCAACCCATTCTCATTGCACCCACCACACCTCACCATCTTCTTTTGCTCCACATCCAAAACCTTACAACTTCCACTACAATTCATGCACATCACAAATCTCACACCAGCACAACCTTCACATCCACCAAGAGCCCTTGGAATCCCATCAAATAATGTACTCAATTTCCCTTCCTCTTCCAACTTCACCACCTCATCAACTCCACCAATCAACCTTCCCTTCACAAACACAAGTGGAACCCTCACATCCTTTGTCCCCATTAGTCCCCTCAGTTCCTCCTTCAGCCCCGAATCCATCGATATATCCCTCTCCAACACCTGAATACAATATGATTCAATGATGGACCGGACTTTGTTGCAGTCTTCAAAAGTCTTCCTGATCCCTCTCAATGTTGTTGTGTATATAACAACCGCGTTTTCACCACCCGGAGGGCACTTCATCACAAAAGAATGAAGAAGACTAGACTCCAATACTTGGGTATTCCTTGCTCTACGCAATTTTGCATTGGGAGAAACCATCCTCTTGATTTGTTCTTCCTCTTCAGACAATTCTCTCTCATAATTTTCAACGAGTTCTGGATCAAAAAGAGGACTATAACTCTGCCTCCTCGACAAATACCCCAAGTCACTCCCAGGAGACTCTACTTTCTTAGCCCCAATCGGAGACCCTTTCACCGGATAACTGAAATTCAACACCGCCTTACAAGAATTCTCAGAAAAATTCTTACTTTTCAGAATACTTTTAGGGCTACAATCAGACCGAAACAAACTAACCCTTCCTTTATTCTCTTTCCCAGAAAATCTCATCGCTTTCTTAGGAGATCCAGAGAACTTCGCTGGACTTAGCCTGGAATCAAAATCAGTAAACCCACGAAGAAAAACCCGGGGTTTCGGGCTCTTCTTTGGAATGGGTATTCCTTCTTCTTCAAGACCTTCCATGAGTTCCCAAGCATTAATAACCTCTGGCTCTTCACGACGAGAACGAGGAGGATGAGGAGGAGGAGATCTCTGCAATTTCTTGGTCTCTGAGACACACTCTTTGATGGGTTTCTCATCGTCCAAGTTGAGAACCCCATAGGTGCTCGAAGTGAGAGACACAACGTGGTTCAAAGACTCTCCGCCGCCATTGTTGAAAAATAACTCTCGCTTGAGTTCTTTTCTGAACAGTTTTGAAGAAGCACAACCCATTGATTGATCAGTGGGGTTTGCTTTTGCTCTGTTTTTTCCGCAGTTTTTGTTTGTGGGGTTTTGGATTTGAAGAAAAAACTGTAAAGTGAGAGCGATGCAACGGTATGGGAGTTTTTTTTTTTTTTTGTTTCTCTCTCTTGGTTTTTTTGAATATAACGGTTACCTTGTGTGCTTGGGCCCAACGGTCGAAAAAATTCGAATGGACATCATGCGCAAGAGATATTATTTTGTCAGAAGCCCCTGTAGTTACAATTTTTTATTATTTAAGCCACTTATCTTTTGTAATTTAAGCCCTTGTAGCCTTTTTCATTTGCTTTTTTTCATTTTTTTTGTGCAATTGTGTCCTTTACTTCTTCTTATTTTACAAGGGTTTAGGGGTACACATTAATATCCATCATTTTTGAAAAAAATTTATGGGCAATTAAAAAAAACTGTAAAAAAAAAAAAAAAAATTTCATAAAATTTTTTCTAAAATAGTTTATTAACATATGTCTTTAATAAAACCCTTTTACAATTTGATAACTTTTTGGTGTACACTCCAATTATGGATGCACTTGTTTTGATCCACCCCAACTGCCGAAGACCAAGAGAATTTGTAATGCATAAAATGAAGATGCAAAAAATTTTGAGTTTTTAGATTGATATTTTTAAAATGCAAAATTTTGATATTTTCTTTGTAATATAACTGATAGTAAACCTATGACACAAGTTTTTTTTTTTTTTTTTTTTTGGTTGGACACAAAACCCAAGTGGGTGCATCCCAAAAAGGAAAAAAAAGTGGAGATTTGCAAACTAATATCTTTTTGACATAAATTCAGCCGAACCACTTGGTACTTCAGAAACGAATTCAGGTGGTATGAATGTGTGGTCAAGATTTTGTCAAATGAAGGTCCACAATTAAGTAGTTCTCAAAAAAAAAAAAAAGTCCACAATTAAGTTTTTAAAATTGTAATATATATATTTGATATTTTGATATTTTTTTTAAATATTTTGATATTTAAAAAAATTGTAATATCTAAGTTCTTATCAAATAAAAACTCATAACAGATTATTAAAAATAAATGGTTATTTTTTAAATCATATATTTTTTAAACTTTAGTTTTAGTTTTAGAATTTGTAGGTACTCAAGAATTCTTGGCTTTGGCTTTGGCTTTGACTTTAACTTTAACTTTTTGGCTTGATTGCCTTGCCTTGCCTTGAATTTTTTGTCCCACATTGAAAAGATGACTTCCCTCCTTCTACCTTGCAAGGCATGAACACCAAACTAGCGGTACTCTTTCTCATTGGTTCATGCCTTATAAGGTAGAAGGAGGGAAGTCATCTTTCCAATGTAGGACAAAAGAATTCAAGGTAAGGCAAGACAAGGCAATCAAGCCAAAAAGCCAAAACTAAAGCCAAGAATTCTTGAGTACCTACAATAAAAGGATACCAAACTAGTGGGTACCAAAAATTCTTGGTACCTACAATAAAAACCAAACTAGTGGTACTCTTTCTCATTGGTTCATGCCTTATAAGGTAGAACGAAGGAAATCATCTTTCATTGGTTCATGCAAACTAGTGGTACTCTTTCTCATTGGTTCATGCCTTATAAGGTAGAAGGAGGGAAGTCATCTTTCCAATGTGGGACAAAAGAATTCAAGGCAAGACAATCAAGTCAAAGCCAAAGCCAAGAATTCTTGAGTACCTACAATGAGAAAGAGTACCACTAGTTTGGTTAAGTGGTACTCTTTCTCATTGGTTCATGTCTTATAAGATAGAAAGAGTGAAGTCATCTTTCCAATGTGGGATTAAGAATTCAAGCCAAGGCAAAGGCAAGGCAATCAAGCTAAATAGCCAAAGCCAAAGGCAAAAATTCTTGGTACCTACAGAATTTGATCTAGAATAAATTATTTTAACAATATAAGAGGTAACAATTTTTTTTTTTTTTGAGAATGAAATACTTCCTTTAGATTAAAACAGAGAGGCTAAATCAGCTTGAACAACATGAGAGATATCTGGTGGTACAAAATCCATCCAGGTATTTTGAAAGGGCGAGCTAATAGCCCTTCTAGCCAAGGCATGGGCGACGCTATTTCCTTGTCTATGGGTATGGGAAAAACGTATACAAGTAAAATGAGAAGCTAACTGTTTAACATCATGAATAATGTGACCATGTAGCGCCAAAGAAGGTTCTGTGCTAGACAAATCCTTGCACACGATGTCTGAGTCACCCTTTAAAACCACAGAAGTGAAACCAAGTTCCACTGCAAAAATGGCAGCTCTCCTTGCTACCAGAGCCTCAACCTAGATGGTAGTTGGAAGAGGAATTTGCTCGGACAGTGAGGCTAAGACTACACCATCCGAATTACGACAAACTACTCCCAGACCAGCACGACCATCCTCAGAGAAAATTGCGCCATCGTAATTGATCTTTACCTCATCATTGTTGGGTGGTCTCCAGCGGACATGATTTCGGTGAACCAGCTTTTGGATAGGAGACCTGGTACCTTGAAACTCAGCTTTCCTCTCCTTAGACAGATTGAGGATTTGATCCAGCGGACATGCCACTTCCTTTAGGCGGACCTTGTTTCGACGATTCCAAATTGCCCTTCCCATAAAAGCCAGCAGCTCAGTGTCTTTATTTTCTAACAGGGCAAAACTGAAGATATCCTTCATGGATTGGCCTTCCAAGTTCGTGAGCCAGCTCCATTGCACATCAGACCACCACACTACCTGCACATTAGAACAAAAGAAAATAGAGTGTGATCCATCCTCGGTCCGCTCCTTACAGTTCTCACATAGGGCGTCTTGAGCAATTCTCCTACAATACACATTTTCTTTAGTTGGGAGAGTTTCCTTGCACACTCTCCAAACAAAATTTTTCACTTTGTTTGGAACTTCAGGGCCCCAAATCTTCTTCCATAACGATGAGTCATCTGCTGAAACTTGGGCTGGTGCACTGCCTTCATACAAGAAACGATACCCCGACTTCACTGTATAATGACCCGACGGGGTGAAAGGCCAAATGACCTTATCTCATTGGCTGGAAGAACAAAGTGGGATGCCCTTGATAATAGCTGCTTCTGCTGGATCGAATAAATGCTCAATGACATCTGTACGCCAACTTCTAGAGGACTCATTAATCAAGGAAGCCACTGATGAGTTCTCCTGACCCAGAAACTGAGGGGAAGAAACTTTGGCCTTGCCCTTTAAGGGGAGCCAATTATCCCCCCAAATCCTTATTTGCTGTCCATCGCCCACTCTCCAAAGTGCCCCCTTTTTGATTACATCATGCCCCTTAAGGATGCTTCTCCATGCATAAGAAGCGGAGACTGAGTCCTTAGCTTCAAGGATGGTTCCTGTAGAAAAGAAACAAGCCTTGAAGACTCTATAGAAGAGGGAGTTATCATCATGTAAAAGTCTCCAAGCTAACTTAGAGAGCATAGCTTCATTAAATAGAGTGAGGTCCTTAAACCCCATTCCCCCAATATAAGAGGTAACATGGTGGAAGTAGGTTATTATAATACTAATGTGCTCTAAAATTCTTTTTCTTTCCCCTTTTATTCAATGTCAGATTGTGAAGCAGCTCCTCTCAAAAAAAAAAAAAAAAAAAAGATTGTGAAGCAGCTGAATCTCTTTTTCTGGATATAAAATAGAAAGAAAGTAAGAAATCAATGCGTGCATCTGACATTGAACAGAAATTTGTGGATCTTGATTATTGTGCTCCTAGCAGTGCTCTGAATCTGATTGCTTTTTTCGCTACTATTGATAAGGCGAACCAATTTGGTAGCTGTCCAGGTGAACCTGAAGTAAAAGATAAGGTCAAGGTGGACCAATATGTCAGTGTTGAAGCCAAAACCTCAAAGAATTCTTTGAACATATTAGCCTGTAAAGGTAAGGTTCTAGGATCAATGTTAATGAAATTAGGCATAAGATTTTTAGCAATTGTGGCTTTCTAGCTGATGGGCTAGCCCAGGTTACAAATGAGAAGAGACCCAATTGATTTCAGATCCAGTAGTGCTATTCATATATAATAAAAAAATTCATAATTTATGAGTGTGTTAAATTGCGATGGTTGCAACATTAGTTTTTGAGTTATATTAATGAGTATTTTTAGGATAATTGTTAATAAATTATTTTAGAAAAATTTTAACATAACTTTTATGAAAAATATAAACAATCGTAAAAAGAAAATTTAATTGCTTTAGTATTTTTTCATAAAATGTTTCTAAACTAACGTTCTTAGAATATTCGTTGACTTTTTTTTTCCGAGTGCATGTATACCAAACAATCTAACTCAAGAATTATTGTACACCTATGTTGTCCTAATCCTTGGCAACTAGTGTTGCTGCTGCCGAAAGAGAAATATGAAATATGAACTGTAAACTTACGGCACTGGGACTAGTCACCAGTAGTTATCTAACAACTACTTGTATTTGAAGTTGTCGAGGCCTCCAATCCCAATGTCATTAAAATCTAAAGCAACTTGTGCAAAAGATGGGGACACATATCCAGAAAATTATATATATCCTAGTGGTACCCCCAAAGTTACCTACTTGCCTATCCTTCTTGTAGTTACAGCAACCAATTTTTCTTCATGAATTACCCTGATTCATGGGTCGGCTCCACTTTACTCATCTAAAATTACCAGCAATTATTAGAAAAACTGTCTTATTCTCGCATGATTCATCAAGGCGACAAACCAACTTATTTGTTAAACATGTTCAAGACATAAATAATTTTGTTATATGGATCGAGAAGAACCTGTGTTTCTTAAAACATGCTCTATCTCATGATGTAATTTCTATTTCTATTGGATAAACTTTACAACACTCACAAAACAAAAAACAACAAACAAAGAGTCCTTTTTATGTGAGAAGACTCTTTAGTAATTAAGTTGCTAAATTGGAAGGGTTGCTTAGATTAATTGCCACTCCTTAGTCACTCAATGCACAAAATCTTCACCATCATCATTGATCAATCATGATGATTAAGAAATAAATAAATGAAAAGAAATCGTGAGGTCCCCCTACTCATTCTACTAGCTCATTTCACGGGAGTATAGGTCTCACTCAGGTCCCAGCTTGATTCTTTTCCCAAGAATGACTTTGTTTTTATCTGAAATGCCTATGAATCTCATCTAAAACATGAGCTTCTAGATACCTTTTACGTATTATAAACATAGAGTGGCTCTGTGACCCTTTTTACACTGCCGACTAGAAGGATAGAAATAAGTCACATGTTTTAGTGTTATGCAAAACACATCAACCTCTCTCTCTCTCTCTCTCTCTCTCTCTCTCTCTGTGCACACACAAAATCAGAAAGATCATCCAGATAAAATTATGCAGATCTACTCCTTTGCCACTATCTTGTGCATCCACCTTGTTCACTACTTCCGCAATTATCACTGAATAGACTGTGTATGATTAGAAAGGTGGGAAAAAAGTACATATCTTATACCTTATGCTTGCAATGTTTTGAGTAATGAGAAAATCTATAAATACAAAAAAAAAAAAAATTTGACAACAGTCAGATGTGGTAAATCGTTAATGATAAATAAAAAAAAATGATGTCAATTGTAGACCCAAATTAAAACTAGTAAAATCGTGCTACCTCAACCATTACGAACAATGTTATGAAATTTTTTATGTGTGTAGTATTACTCACTATGACAAGAATATAGCATGTTACTGCTGCACTTCTCCCAGTGGATAATTTGCACAAGCTAGAAACGACTATTCCCTTGGTAAGGATTTGCAACTATAAATTCATTTTGCATATTGAATTTAATCACAGTTTTTATTAGGGAGTATTTTTCCAACGCATGGGATATTTTCAACAAAACCGGACCCTATGGTTGAAAAGTCTCTAACCCAACACACAACCAATGATACTCTAAAATCTAACTCCACTCCAACCAAACTTGTAGAGAGTGAGTTAGGTTGGATTAGGTAGTCAGGTTGGGGCTATTTTATCTAGCCTATAAAAAAATTGGTTTTGCTTTTTTTTTTTTTAACTTTTTAAATCCATTATTCAATAAATTATTATAATTATACAATTGAGTCCTATTTCATCAAAATTAAAATTTTCAAAATACTATTACTCAATATTTCAAAAAAAAAAATGTATACCATTACTAAAAAAAATTCTGAATACTAAATAAATCTAACTAACAAATTAGTCTAAGTTTCCAAAATTCAAAATAAATTAAACTAACATATTTAAAATACATATATATTGAATCAGGTTACTTTGGTTTTGAATATTTTACCAACTCGAATCTAACTCAACCCAAATTTCAATAACAATTTAAAATTAGATTCAACCCCCAAAAAAAAAACCTATTCGAGAGGTTTGGTTGGATTGGATTGGGTAGAGCTTGCTAGTGGGTTAAATTCACATGGTTGCTACTCAAAAGTCTTTTTTTTTTTTTTTAGGTTGATAATGGTACTCAAAGACTTGATGTTAAAAGATCCACCGAAAGTGTTCAATTTCTTTTTTGTTAGAAGAAAGTGTTTCATTTCACTTTCAATTGTTATTGAAATTTAATGGGCAACACAAAAGAGATATGACACTCTAGCAAATGGCAATCTAGCTAAATTTTTCCTCCTTTTGAAGCTATTCATTTATTTAGAAAACAGGTTGATATACCAAATTCCACAATATTCAAACAACAACACTACCTAATCCACAGTCATTATCATTAAAATGTATATATTATCAATGATCAATATTCCCAACATTTTTCTTTGAAATTTGATTACTATAGCTTTCTGCAGTAGCATTGTGGTATGCATGAGAACTTTATGTATTTTTTTCTTTCTTTCTTTTAATCTCTATCTTTCTTCATTAGAAAGCTTTTGTTGTATAGCCTTTTTATCTTCTGGAAGATGAGAAAAAGAAGAACAAAGAAGCTTCATCATTGCTCACATAAGTTTTACCTTTTCGGCGGCGGCTTTGTTTGGAATTGAAGCCAAAGAGAAAACATTCTGTGTATGTCTTTATCTGTATTACAGTATTACTATTATATTGTAGACCTTTAACGTGGTTTGACTTAAGCTTCTTGGACCAACAGGCAACCACAACACTATCTCCACTTTTTCTTTGTTTATTTTTCCTTTCTCCGACGTAGCTTGGTCTTAATTTAGATTAGGACTCTTACAAACCTCTTTTTTTTTTGGATAAAATTTACAAACCTCTTATGTATGGTATAGAGAACTTAAAACATTAGATTAACTTAATTATGGTTTTGTTGAAACCAAAGAAAGAGAGATGGTCAATATTGGGTAACTAAACGTACAAAGTCGGTGTTCTATTGGATTTGAAGTCTTAGACTTAATTATGGAAGAAAAGAATACATTTGTTAAATCAACTTCAACTTCAACTTCTTCTTTTTCATCCAATTAAAAAAAATTCCAACTTTTTTCTGGGTGGAATTTGCTCCTCTGTACTTTAGAAAAATAATATAACATGATAAAAAAAAAATTAACATGCAG
This sequence comes from Quercus lobata, assembly GCF_001633185.2. NCBI lineage: Eukaryota > Viridiplantae > Streptophyta > Magnoliopsida > Fagales > Fagaceae > Quercus > Quercus lobata. The sequence goes on from NC_044910.1 coordinate 38,698,309, forward strand.
AACACACTGACGGGCCAAGAGGCCTCATTCAAATTGGGTTCAAGAAAAATAAAACTTGGTCTCTTCCACGTACCAAACAACATCACAATCACAAATAAACCCAAACAACCATAGTCCACAAATCATCAACCTCCCCTAACTCGAAATTCTAGCTCCATACTTATATGTCATGCTGTCATAGTCATATGGCCTTACCTAAAAAATTAATCTTAATTTACTAATACAGTGCTCATGTATATGTCATTAAAAATGCTAAAATATATTAGCCATAATATTTTTTGATGATTCAATAGTTCGAATGGGAGAGTGGAGATTTAAACTCTTGACATTTCATTAAAAACACCAAGAATTATTAGTTGAGCTATATGATTCTCGGCAACATTAGTCATAATTGACAACCGTAGAAACTTGTTTTGTGTGTCTAATTTTTTCTTAAAAACAAATAAAAATGATTTCCTTACAAAAGGAATACCTTTTTTTTTCTTTCTCTTTGGCTTAGTAAGTATAATTGTATAAATATGGTATCAGTTTCATTACCTTAATCTGAAAAAAACAGCTGGTTTCATTATGCTAGTCATTGACTCATTGTGAGAGAGCGACGAATATAACGTAGAATTTTAGACTTAAACTGGTTATCAATATGGCAATAATTAACAAACTTGACTGAAGACCTTTCTTGCTTGGTGCTAGTAGGAGAAAAGTCAGTACTTACTCCATAGGGCACATTTATTCGTCCCACTCCTTAGGGCACATTTATTCGTGTGAGTTGACATATGGAAGATAATCATAATTGTTTTCATGGCACAAAAATTAGAAACCCAACTGAATTGATTGAATACCCAATAAGAATGATGAAGAAACTCAAATTGAGCACCGGCCGTGATGAATGGTATTATAAAATAACCTCTGAAAGTTTTAATTGTCTTGAATTCAAATATTACTTGAGGTGGAGATTGTAAAGAAATTCATAGTTGTTAGGCACGGTTGTAATGAATATGTGTTGGACCAAAAGGTAATTATAGTGTCTTGAAATTATGAACATTTTTTGAACAATTTAATCAAGTCGTCACCCCCAACCACAACCCCAACCAAAATAAAATCAAAATTCTGTGGGCGTTTAAATTGATGGCTAGAGTGGAAAATCCATTTCTGTTTATTACTCATGGAAAGAGAAAATCTGATATGAGAAACAGAAAATAATGCTTGAGATCTTGTAATGTCAAAAGTTAAAGCTACATGGTATGTTGTGATTAGTGAAAGATAACGTGAAACATAAAAAGTGGTATAGAAAAATGTTAAACCCACCAACTTTTTTATAAACTGCTAACGGTTATTTTTTATTTTTTTATTTTTTGATAACTGCTATCGGTTATTGATAAATAAATAAGTGATGTTAGTATTGGGCTTTTAGATGAGAACCAATAAGAATTTTTCCATCAACAATCTTTTTTATTTTTTTATTTTTTTATATAAACAAAATGGGTGAGCGGGGGCAACCATTGTGGCGGACCCCATGGGTGTGACCATTGTGGCACTTACTTGCTAGAAAATGTTGGATTGAACTATAACTACTGCTATCCATCAACAATCTGTAAAAATATTGTAAAATTTGTATTATTAAAAAGAAATATTATGTCTATAATATTTTCACAACAAATCTTAAGTGGTAGGTTGTTATTGGTTGTTATAGGTAGGAAAAAAAAGTAATTTAAGTTGTGGATTTAAATTAAGACTATCTTCTAAAAAAAACTATAAATAAACATCTATATTTATTTTTGTTGTGATAGTGTATTGTGAAAATATTATAGACATCCCAATTCTCATTATTAATTAGTGCATACATTGCATGCACAATTGCACATTCACAAAGAAAGGAATTGAGTGAAAAGGCAGCAACATGAATGGTTCCTCAGATATGTCATGATATCCGATTTTCACGTTGTTTATTAGTTGTTATCAATTGCTGACTTTGTGGGATATCTCAAAATGATCCACCTAATAATAGAATCCATATCTTTTACCTGCCAATAAAAAAGGAATTAAAAAAAAAAGGATTTTGGGGAAGTGGCAACATATCACAGGACTGTTGCAACTTTCAAAGTATTACAAACTATGGATTTTATGCCCCTAATATCAGGTCATCTCCTTAAAATAGGGGTGTCAATCGGTTCATTATTGTGTTTGATTATATTCCTCTAGAATCTAAGATATTGAGGTTAGTGAAGACCAGCCACAAGATTTGGTGGTAGATGTTAAAGATGGGCTAAATTCTGGATCTAAATTCCAAGGATGTTGGTAAACCTTGTCTCTACTACTAGCTAGGGATTTGATTTCTTACCGAATGTATTATTACATATTAAAATCATGATTTTTGAAAATATCATATTTTTTAGACATAAAAAGAGTTGAATCTAACTATATATTACTATTTACTACTGTAAGGACGCGATTTTGTAACGAACCGTAATAGTATTGGGTTCGCACGTAAAAAGGCCCAAACAATATCATTTGTAGAGCATGGGTTTGAAAGGCTAGGCCTTGGTCACCAGGCGGTGAGTTTTTCGTGATATCCATACATAGTTAAGTTGTCTTTACCCCTGAAGTCTTTCTCCTGGAGGTGGGCTGGGAGGTTCTGGTTTTTTGGCCATTTTTCCCAGCCCCTTGTCCTGATTGTCCCCCTTTCCTTTTATACTAGCCTGTGTTTTTTTATCCTTCGTCCACGTGTAGGATCGACATTCCAAGACTGATACTTGTCCCATCAGCCCATACCCGGAGTGGTTGGGGTGATTGAAAAAGCTGGAGAGTATGGCTCTGTCAGGTGCAGAGTATTGAATGGCAGTAAAGGCAGCTTTCCCTGGTCGTTATTCTTTCCAGCATACCCTTTTCTATTGACGCAGATATTTTAGATTTTTTTCCCAAGTTGTTTCTGTACCATTTTTACCTTTTCTTCTTATGGGACCTCGGACATGCCGAGGACTGAGTCGTCCTCAGCTGTGTCCCAAGGCCATTTAGTATTTGTTTTAATGATCCTGGGCTATAACCCTTCTCGGCTCGGGCCTTAGGCACCAATGAATAAATGGGATTGGCCCACGAATTGTTAGGCCCCACAATAACCCCTCAAAACCCTACTGTCCGACCTCTTGGTTAGAGAGGAGGGTTTTGGTAATACCTAGCCTTTATTATGGCTCGTTTAACTCAGCCTCTTTATTAACGTTGGCGTTTCTTTATCTGCCCAGGAAACGTACCGGTCTACGAAACATTCATCTGAATTCATTCACAACGCGTTCCTGCCGTTTGGTTGTCCAAAATGCGCCTTTAATGACTTACATTTACGAGACTATTTAATTTCGATGGTTTGTTAACGATGCGGGGAAGTGGAACGGGTACATTCTCGTTTACCAATTTTCTTGGAATCTAGACGGATTAAATACCTTCCGTTCCACCCTTCGTATAAGAAGGGAGGTAAGAGGATATTTCTCTCGTACAGAGACCCTTTCAATCCCTCTGAAGTCTGAAACCTTTAACTTCCTCTAGAGTTTACTTTATTCACTAGTTGTATCCTAGCTCGTGATACACTCGAGATAAGAGCAAATAATGAAAGAAACATATCCCTCCCAGAAACTCCACATTCTTACAAAACTTAAAATGGCTCGGTCAGGGCAAGGATGGTGGAGACTCAAAATCTTTTTTACCCTCCTCTCAGCCAAAATCCGAAGCAGGGGCTCGTCACGTCAAACATTTGGCGTGACTGAGCTGGGGTCACCCATTATCAGTACTAGCCGCTCTCTCATGAGCATAACTAACATGGCACCAGCGTGTTAGGAGTCAGGACTGAGGCAGGAACTAAGTGCCCCTACTTTTTCCTCTCTTCGTTCACTGGTGTCTCCTTTTGCCTCTCTTTCTTCTTCTTTCCCCCACCAGATCCATCCTGGTGCTTTTCCTTCTCCCTCTTCTTCTCCTCCTTCTTTTCATTCATCTCCTCCATCTTCTTCTGAAGAAGGTCTTTCTCTCAATATGGGCGCTACTGGGGCAGAGTTTGGAAGGACTTCGAAGACGAGTTTAAAAAGGCATCTGACGGTTTACTTGTCTGCATTGTTGTTGTTGTTTTTTTTTTTATTATTATTATTGTTTTGGCAATCCACCTTTTGTATAGGCTTGTTTAAGCCCCTCTTTATATGTTGTAATATATCTTTATATTAATAAAAATTGTTACTATTTTACTTCGCATGTTCTATCTCTATATTTTCAAAATGATAACACGATGAATAGACGTACAACCTTGTGAACTCTTTTTATTTTTAAACTTTGACCGACGTCTAGGACCAAAATCCTAGTTAATAAAAAGATCTTGCTCTGTGATTATAGAAACAATCCAGCTTAATAAACTGAATCGAACAAGTGATACTTAGAGCTGAAACTCCTATTAGGCAGAAAAAGAAAGGACATTATGATGAGCTTACTGAGTCGGCTTGGCACAATACCACCGACCTTAGAGTACAATACTTGGGGCCGTAATCCCTTATCAAAGAGAAAGGCGCTATTATGAACTTGCAAGTGCGGTTCGGCACAATAATATAGCATTGAATTAATGATACCTAGAGTCAAAATATTTGCTAAGGAAAAGATATTATCATAACTTTAATAGAGTTGTTTGGCACAACAACGCCAACCTGCGAAAACAACACTTACCCCAAAAATAGCCGATACGACAACTGAATGCTCGATATGGTGTAGGAAGTAACCATCCGAAGACATACCACCCGCAAAATGAACAGCCCCTGTAGGTTGCTGAATAGTGGGGCGTTTCACCATTTTCTTAACACTTTTAATAGCTTTAACCTTGTATAGTATTTGAGCCGAGGACTGAGTAACTTAGAATTTTTATTAAGTAGCCGACCTTACGAAACTCAGTTTTCTCATCCAAGTAGTTGGTTTCCCCATAGGTTTGAGTCTGAGGACCATAAAATACCTTGGTTCTGTCCAAAACTCAGTTTTTTTATCCAAATAGTTGGTTTCCTCATAGGTTTGAGTCCGAGGACCATACAACACCTTGGCTCTGTCAAAAACTCAGTTTTCTCATCCAAGTAGTTGGTTTCCCCACAAGTTTGAGTCCGAGGACCATACAACACCTTGGTTCTGTCCAAAACTCAGTTTTCTCATCCAAGTAGTTGGTTTCCTCATAGGTTTGAGTCCGAAGACCATACAATACCTTGGTTCTGTCCAAAACTCAGTTTTCTCATCCAAGTAATTGGTTTCCCCATAGGTTTGAGTCCGAAAACCATACAATACCTTGGTTCTGTCCAAAACTCAGTTTTTTCATCCAAGTAGTTGGTTTCCCCATAGGTTTGAGTCCGAGGACCATACAATACCTTGGTTCTGTCCAAAACTCAGTTTTCTTATCCAAGTAATTGGTTTCCCCACAGGTTTGATTCCGAGGACCATACAATACCTTGGTTCTGTCTAAAACTCAGTTTTCTCATCCAAGTAGTTGGTTTCCCCATAGGTTTGAGTCCGAGGACCATACAATACCTTGGTTCTGTCCAAAACTCAGTTTTTTCATCCAAGTAGTTGGTTTCCCCATAGGTTTGAGTCCGAGGACCATACAATACCTTGGTTCTGTCCAAAACTCATTTTTCTCATCCAAGTAGTTGGTTTCCCCACAGGTTTGAGTCCGAGGACCATACAATACCTTGGTTCTGTCCAAAACTCAGTTTTCTCATCCAAGTAGTTGGTTTCCCCACAGGTAATACCTTGGTTCTGTCCAAAACTCAGTTTTCTCATCCAAGTAGTTGGTTTCCCCACAGGTTTGAGTCCGAGGACCATACAATACCTTGGTTCTGTCCAAAACTCAGTTTTCTTATCCAAATAGTTGGTTTCCCCACAGGTTTGAGTCCGAGGACCATACAATACCTTGGTTCTGTCCAAAACTCAATTTTCTTATCCAAATAGTTGGTTTCCCCACAGGTTTGAGTCCGAGGACCATACAATACCTTGGTTCTGTCCAAAACTCAATTTTCTTATCCAAATAGTTGGTTTCCCCACAGGTTTGAGTCCGAGGACCATACAATACCTTGGTTCTGTCCAAAACTTAGTTTTTTTTTTTTTTTTTTTTTGGCGTGGGACCTTGGCTTTAGGGGAGTTAGCTCCTCGGCCAAGCCCCTAGAACCATCCACGCGATTGACACTACCAAGCGTAGCCCCTAGTTAAGAATCATAGCCCCTAGCGGAACTTTACACTAGAACTCTATAACCAGCTGTTAGAAATGACAAAGGAACTCTTTCGACTTACCGCCTATGCCAACACACAAGCTTTTCCCACAGACGGTGCCAATTGTAAGGACACGATTCGTAACGAATCGCAACGGTGTTGGGCTAGCTCGTAAAAAGGCCCAAACAATATCATTTGTAGAGCGTGGGATTGAAAGG